>NW_026261855.1:0-232379 GCF_024628925.1 Lodderomyces margitis
AGCCACATCACAAGCTGATGGTTACTTTTACGCGGTCTAGAAATCGTTAGAAGGGTAGACATTAATTCTGAAAAGACTTATTTTAAAGTAAGGAGTCATAGTAGAAGCGTAGACACACTTTAAGGTAGTATAGGCTGTAGTAATGAATGTTGTAAAGGCAGTGTTACGTTAGAATAATTGTAGTTAATCTATTTATGTCGACTTTACTACTAGGAAGCAGCCTCTCTGAAATTGTTAGCTTCATTAGCAACAAGTATAGCAAGATGGTCTTTCTCCGATCTACCAAGAAGCAACACCAGCTTTGCTAGCTTGTCTAAAATTATGTTCACAAAACTGCTGGGTGGCGTTTGTGGCACTAATTGACGTCTCGTATTTCAATTACGACACTCACAGAGAACCAAATTGGTATGAAGCCTAATTCCATACACAAATTTTTTTAGAAAACAACACTCTAAAGGTAGGATTGATGGTATGGTTAGTTCTTAAATGACTCCATTTTCTTGACTGAAGCAATTTTATTAGTTTTGAGTGCTAAAACTTTTGCCACAATTTGCGCCAAAATTAAGGAAACAATTGGCCGTGTTGGGAGAGGATTGCAGCGATAATGTATACTACCACAGAAAAAAAGGTCAACACTCTGATATATAACGATAAGCAGGACAGACATGAGGTATGTAGTGATCAATAGCACTTAGATGGATGAAGCTGCCACTACAGGTCAACTCCTTTCACCTTTCGAAATCTACGACACAAAAACCACAGAGTTACTCCTACCTTCCCATTTATTTAATCTTCTCCAAACAATATATAGTTCAAGATATCGCTCAATGTAATCACGTTAACCAACCTTCCTGCATCATCAACAACAAACAACCTATGCAACCTCGACTTCCGAATTGTATCCATAATAGTGCTCAACCTATCAGTGATAGTACACGTATGAACACCTTCAAAGTCCTCTGATCTCCGCAACAACGCCTCACCCACCGACAAATCGAGATCAGTGTACATACCACCTTTGACCAAGGCCAATACGTCAACTGTTTCGTACACGTTAATCAATTTTCCTTCCTCATTGACTATTGGAATGGAGGATATTGAGTGCGATGTTAATAAATGAATCACCTCAATGACCGGTGTATCCATTGTACAAGTACTCAATTTCTTCGGCTTATTTAGCTCTGTATGTTGAATTTGTTTTAACAACATCTTGGTCTCTTTACAATTCAAAGCAACGAATTTCAAAATACGATACTGCGTCAACACACTCACCACTATGTCCCTTGCTTCATTTTCATTTGTGTCCAACAATGGAATTCTTCTTGCTTTCGACTCCAACATCTTTACACACGCCTCATACAACGACTTGAAAGGGTGTATCGAGGCAGTTTCTATTTGATCAACCCCAATAGCCTTTTCCACATCTCTCAATCCATCCAATGTCAACTGATCGACTAGTTCAAACTTCTCTGGGTACTGGAAATAATATTGAATGACATTGATAAAGTCACTTGAAGTTAACAAACCGGCAAATCGGGACGTTTTGTTATTCCACAACGGTGCTGAGACAATGTTGTTCTGTAGCAAGATATTCAAAGACTTTTTAACCAACAAGGACGTATCTAATACGATAAGCCTGTAACTCACCGGCAATACATCATATGATGTTTTGCTTTGTAAAAACAATCGGATGGCTTTGATACCGATTTTCTGATCGTGATCTATCTGTTCGTTTGATAAACTAAGTATATAGTCATTAGGAGTCGTGGTTGAAGGAGGTGCAACGTCCGTCATCTTCAATGGTGGGCGACTCTCTTTGCGTTGGTTAATCTCGGCGATTTGTGTTGGACAAATGTTCCTTTTTTTCTTTGCTTCCCTTTTTTCGTCGGAGGGGTTTCTTCTACAAAAGTGCGAGATTTACAAAGTTTTACTTCAGATATACATTAGTCCATTATCGTTATCCCCTCCCCCCCTCCCCCCCACCTCCAGCATTATGTTTTAATGCTAACCCTTTCCATCAAATCGTGTATCTCAGATCCCTGGAATTTCAACCACGTAAGCAACTTTTTGACTCTGTTTTGAAGTTGTAAATTTTCCAATACAACCTTCTCATCTTGATCCTCCTCTGCTGGTTGAGTATTCTTGAATTCTTCAACTTCGTCGCTAAAGACCTTTAATTGATCAATCAAGTCCACTGTGGTTTGGTTCCATGCATTAATCTCTTCAAAGTACTCTTTTTCTTCTTTTGAGAGAGGCACATTTTGGATTTTATACATTTGTTCGTTAATCTTTGATTGCACGTGCTTCATCCTTGAGTCAAGATCTTCTTGTTTTTGAAATATCTTGCTAATTCTGTCGTCTATTTCATTGTTGTATGGTGTATCATCGGTTAGGTTCTTTATAGTTTCCACTTGTAGTTTTAGTGATTTCAATTGGGCAAGGGTCCTCGACTGCAACTTAATGGCGTAGACAGAATAGCCAAACACGGCCTGGTTAATTTCTAGTGAATCTTTGTTTAGCTTCTCAAGCACTTCAACCGTTGGTTCGAGTTTCATACTGGGCTCATTTTTCAAAGAAACTGATTTTTCCAATGTCTTGAGATTGGACTCAATTTCAGTAAATGGTTCTGCCGAGATAGCAAGCGATGGCACAAATGGCTTGTCATCAATCTTCAATGGCTCTTTCTCTTCGTCCTTTTTCGGGGCGACGTCGTCGGCATTAGTTGTCACAATTTCCAAATTGTCGCGCACAATGACTCCCACTTCCAGATCGAACTTTGTTATGACTGCAAACCCTTGAAGGTCCTTTCCAGCCGAAAGGAGGTTATACGTCGGGTTAATCTTTTCTACACTGTCAACACTGTCATTGTCCAAATCAGATAATAGTTCACTTACCCATTCACAATTAACAACAACCAAGCTTCCGTCAACGACTGCAACAAATTTACTATCACAACCGGTTAAATTCCTCAAGTATGCCTTACCATTGAAGGGTAGTTTCTCCGATTGTAAAAACTCCAACGAGTTCAAGTCTTGTTGCCAAAACAACTTTTCAGTATTAATCTCATCGAATGGGTCGACAAACCCAAACCCCCTTTTCGGCTTTGAATAGGTTAGTTGTTCCGGCTCCGCATACTTTACTAGCCCAGATCCAATAATATTCGAAAAATATGAAATGGTATCGTTCTTGATTGTTGCTAACAAGGCAATCTGTTCATTATCGCCAAAAGCCACCAAGTCATCTGCCCCTATTTGTGCCACTGTTTGCGGTTTATAGTCAGGAGTCGATAGCTTTAGTTCAACAGTAAACAACTCATATGGATTTTCAGTGTACAAAGCTCTAACCTCTCGCAAGTTATTCAGGAGTTGGCCACGTAAGGACTCATACACTTTCAATTGAGCCTCTGCCAGGGAGAGTAGATTTGACTGCCCGGGAAACTTGTCCTTGATTATTTCAATAGTATTCTGCGAATCACTAATCGCAACATCGATAGCATATTCCGACACGGCAATTCTTGTTGAACCGTTGTAAAAATCGACACTAACGACTTTATCATCCGTTGACGCGTACAACTTCAACCCATCGTTAATTTTGCTTCGTGATCCAAAACTGACTGAGTTGATCTTTTCATCAAAAGAAATCTTTATTGCTGGGATTTTCACCGACTTCTTCAATTCAAAACCGAAAACCTCTGAATTTTCATTTAAAATCACCACCATAGAATCGTTTGCAACAATCGATTGCCAAAGCACTTTCCTGACTTTGCCAACATCGCTAATTCTGTAGCTTGCCTCTTCAATATAGACCGCCTTTTGTTTGGTGTTCAACACTGGAGGTAACGAAACAATATCAACTACCAGATCCCCAACAATTGCCAAAAACGTGCCTGATTCATTTATTTCCAACGAGACAACTTCAAAGTCGGCATGGGGTGTTTTCAATAACTTGTAGTTTGATGTTACTGGGTTTATCGAACAACATCTAACAAGGTTTCCCAGGGCAAAGAACAATTCGGAGTTGTTTCTGCAAATCAATTTGTTATGTGGTATGCTTGGTGGTAATATAGTGTCTATCTTTGTTTTTGGTGCATTAGTAAAATTGAAATCAATTGGGAAATTATGCTGAAAAATCAACTGCTTTGTAATCAGCGATATCAATTTGTCGGTCATGGTGTCTGGTGAAGTATATGTCTAAGCTAAGTCAATGGTAGACTGTAGTGGAACGGTAACACTCCTTTTTCTTTTTTTTATTTTTGTCTTCCCCTTCAATGCTAAAGAGCGAAAAAAAAAACAATAAAAAAATAACACACACATTTGTTAACACTACTAACTACTACAAAGAGAGAAAACCACCAACCATGGGTAAACAGTACATATCAACTGTCAGTGCATCACAGGCACATAATTCAGATATCCTAGGGGTGGAAATCACGCCGAGGTACACAATTTCAGTATCCAGTGACGGGTACGCCAGATTTTGGGACAACAAAAAGGATGAAGTGCATGACCCAAAAGAGTTTGTACAATCAGTATTCATTGACAAGAGTGGGATCCATCATTTAGCAGTGTATGAGAATAAAATACCGAGTTCAACGATCAAGGTAACGGTTTTATCATTTGCATGTTTCAATGGACAGGTCAAGTTCAAGCAATTCATCAATGACGATTTAACCACGTTGGAAGATTGCGTATTCAAATTGAGCAAGAGCTGGGTACCGGGGTTCTACGTTGACCCGGAATCAAAACAGGATTACTTTATAGTAAACAAGATGAATGGAGTTACCGAAGTGTACACAGTGTCGATTACTGCAAACGCAGATAAAGTTAGCTCTGCATTTACCAAGTATGGCGATTTACGAAACGGAACATCTTCGAACTCGTCCACATCGTCCACATCGTCGTCACCTTTTGCCATTTCACTTGCTGTCAACCAAACTGACAATAAGAAATGCGCCGTGGGGTATATAAATGGAGACGTCTTGTTGTACGATTTTCAAAACTTGAAGGTGGTTTACACGTTCCGGTCTACTGACTTGGTAGTCAGCAGAAACCCTAAACTTAACTCGTCATCTTCGATACCTCGTGCTATTGCATTTTCACCGGGCGGCACACTACTAGCAGTAGCAAGAGATAACCAAGCAGCAGGGTCAATCACACTCTACGATGTTCAATATGGTGAAAACGTCGGCACATTGGCAACACCATCACATTCAGCTAAAAGCGTGGTTGGTGGGTTTGCCCACCAAGGATGGATCTTGGGTATTGATTTTGACGAGGAAGGGAAAAACTTGGTTTCTTGTGGGTTTGATAAATGTGTACGAGTGTGGAATTTGGAAACTAGTGAACGTGAAGCTACGATAAACATCTCCATTACCGACTTGGATGGCGCTAGTAACGATGATCAGCAGGATGAAAGTGTTGCCAGTGGTGTCAAATTTATCAGCAAAGGTGTTAGAGGAGGCGCTGGTGGTGATAGCAACGAAGGAATTTGCGTTGTCAGTTTTGATAGAGGTATTAGATGGTATAGAGAAGCTGGCGGTATATAGATAAGGAGGATTTTGTATCGATTTAACGGCCTAACCAACCACCATCGACAATTAATGTCAGACCAGTAACATAGCTCGAGGCGTCACTACACAAGTACACAATTGGTCCTCTGAAATCCAGTCTCTCTGCCCATCTACCCATGGGGATTCTCTTGTCTACCAACTCCTTGCTCTCTTTAGCCATGCTATCGGTCAACTTTGTCTTGACGTAACCGGGAGCAATACAGTTGACGCGAATCCCACGTGAGCTCCACTCATTAGCAACCGCTTGGGTAAATTGTTTGATGCCACCCTTGGCAACCGCATATGGCGTCGACGCAAACCCTCCTTGAAACGAGAGCAAAGAAGCCGTAGCTACAATCTTACCCTTGGTTTGCAACTCAAGCATCTTGACACCAAAACGTTGGGTCAATTTAATAGGAATGTTGAGATCCACCTTGACTACAGCATCAAATTTGTGTTGTGGGAAGGACTCAAAGGGGTTTCTTTCAGTAATACCAGCATTATTGATTAATATATCAACTGAGCCAGTGGTTGATAGTTTATACGCTTGAGTGAAAATTTTATCCACAATAGATTTTTCTTCTTCCTCGATAAAGTCAACTTGAATAGAATCTATGATTACCTCTGAGTTGAATTTTTTAATCTCTTCAATTGCAGCATCAAGTGTCGATTGTGACCTGTATGTTAAAATCAATTGTTTGATCCCAGCGGAAGCAAGACCTTCAGCATAACCTAATCCAATACCCAGAGTCGCACCTGTAATTACGGCAACTTGACCTTCTAATGAGAATAAAGACATGTCTTTTGGGAGTTGTTTAATTGTGATAGAAAGTATATCAAATTTGAGGTCGAAGCACTGTTGGGGGGAATGTGGGTGGTATTTAAACCACAGACCTTTTAACACCCACGCTTTTGTGTAAGAGAAAGTTATCGTAATTTCTTTTGCAGAACCCAGGCTTTCTTTGATTCTAAAAGGACCACTTTCCTTCGTGCACCCCTTTGACCACTTCGCTTCATGGACGAGGTGTATTGAAGAAGACTGTGAGTACAACACTCCAACCGCAACCAATCTATGGTCTGCAAAGCATACAGATTTGCATCGAAGTGAACATCAAAAGGATCCCCCACTTTTCTGTCTACCTATGTGGGGGAGGGGAAGTACTAAAGCGTCAACAAAAGCGACGACAATCACACAACAAGACATTCCATTACATTCATATCTCGGATCGACTATTCGGTTGAGTTGGTATCAGATTTGACAACACAAAGTTTATTGGTTTAACAATACATAGCTACATTCCAATCAAAGACTTGAAATTGTTATTACACTTATACAGCCGATGGAAACTACTCCACACAAGTTGCTTCAAACCCCCATCCACCTCTATCTTTTCTACTTCTTCTCATTCTCACCGTCCCAACCACCCACCATCAACAACCATAGTCAGTCCCGTCATATAGCTCGACGCCTCACTGCACAAAAACACAATGGGCCCTCTAAACTCTTCACAATTGCCCCACCGCCCCATAGGAATCCTCAGACTAACCAACTCGCGATTCTCCTTAGACATCGAATCAGTCAAATTAGTAGCCACGTAGCCCGGAGCCAAGCAATTGACACGCACACCACGAGCACTCCATTCATTAGCCACCGCTTGTGTGAAATTCTTGAGTCCGCCTTTAGCCACTGTGTACGCGGCAGTATAAACGCCACTTTGGAAACTTAGCACTGATGATGTGTTTATAATCTTGCCACGCGTGCCCAACTCAAGCATCCTCGTACCGATACGACGCGTTAGTTTCATGGGGATGTTGAGGTCGACTTTGATTACATTGTCGAATTTGTCCTGAGGGAAATGCTCTACGGCGTGTCGTTCGTTAATCCCGGCATTGTTGATCAAAATATCAATTGCGCCCGTGGTAGATAAGCGGTATGATTCATTGTAGACCAAGTCAGTAATTTCGTCTTCTGGCATCTTGAGAAAGTCAACGTAGATTGAGCTAATAACGACATCGGGATTGAATTGTTTTATCTTCTCTACTGCAGCTTCAAGTGTCGCTTGGGCCCGATATGTTAAGATCAATTGTCTGATTCCAGCTGATGCTAGTCCTTCAGCATAAGCAAGTCCTATACCCAGTGTGGCGCCAGTGACTATAGCCACTTGTCCATCAAGTCGAAACAGTACCATTATTTTTCACTCATATGAAAGAAAAAAAATAAAACTTAAAAGGCCCTTTCCATCTTCGTCAGATGAGGTTTACATATATATATATATGATGAACTCTGTATTAGCCCCTCAAACATAAATATGCTTGGTTATGCAAAATATGAAATTTGTCGTGGGGAACCAAAGAGCGGGAAAATAAATGCGATATTCGAGAAGTTTACACAAAAACCAAATATCCTAGGATATCATTTTCCCCACCAAAGACCACCACTATTACTTCTCCCCCCTTTTTGCATCCACCATAAACAGCCTCTTCTTTCTTAGTCTGACTTTCTATACCCCACTCAATTCAACCAACTCATCTGCAAAAGCATCTCCAACCACAAAATCCTCTTGCATGTTGCCCCTTACAACGATGCTACGACTACTACTGAAGCTACCTTTGGTAACGCGTTTACATATATTATAGTCACCACAATTTAGAAACTACACGGAGAATAGACTAAGACACGATCCCTTTAAAAGTCCAAAAATGAATAAAAAGAACTCTCTTTTATCTTATTTTTTTCTTAACCAGTCAAAAAACCTTGAGCTGCGTTTCATCCCGGCCAGCGACAATGAATCTTCAACATTACTCTTTGATCTGATATGACCTCTTCTTCTAGTGGCAGCCGTGGTGCCGCCAGCAGTAGCTGAACCGTGTCCTCTTTTTAATTTCGTCTCATTTGTTAAACTTATCGACAATGCAACTCCCGCGCCTCCTTCTCCAGTAGATGAAAACGACGACGATGCATTGGATAAATCTGATACACGATCACTACCATCACCATGTTTCACCGGCTTGTTCAACTCGCCTTTGCAGTGCGGGTACATGTGATAGTCGTATTTGCTCATTGGTGCATCCAAGTTAGTTTTCGGTTTAGGAATTTGGGTTTGTTTAATGGAATTTGATTCTGCTAGCGAAAAAGGTCGACGAGTATAAGTCTTGTTAGCGGTGGTACTGAATTTACCTGATTGATCCAGTTTTCTTGCTGGTGATGATGAGCCCGACTGTTTGAATGTCAGCGATGTCGGAGACGATGATGATGATATGGGCAGCGATTGAACAGTGGGTACATCGGATGGTGGTGGTGGAGCTAAAACAATATGAGGATGATTTTTGTTCAACTGCTTATTCGAAGCTGTCTCTTCTACTTGCCCCAACGAGGTCGTATCTAAATCTGCGGCGGATGCAGTTGCAGTTGCGGTGGCGATACGTGGTGACAGTTTGTTCAGTATTGTAGATTCACTCTGAAGCAGAATCAGATTATCATTACTATGCCCCAGTTGAGGAATGGGAAACAAATGGGGTGAGATTGTTGATGCCGAATCTGGCATAGACAGTGACGGTTCCAAATCCTTTGTGGTTATGACAATTGCCGGCTTAACGTCGGGTTCCACCACTTCGGCATTCTGAGATGTTATTGGTTTGCCTTCATTGATGGCCATTGACGATATTTCCGAATTGACGCTAATGGGACTGGTTGAAGGGTCTCCTCGTTTGTTGCTTATTGCAGTTGACACGGATTCTGCAGTTGACTGGGTCGCTAATGTAGATGGAGTTGAGCATTGTGGTACAGGTGGATGCAATGTGGATGCTAAGTCGAGGGGGGCACTAGTATTGTTGTTGTTGATGCTATTATTACTATTGCTGTTGTTGATGCTATTATTACTATTGCTGTTGTTGATGCTATTACTACTATTGCTGTTATTATTGCTATTGTTAATGCTATTTCCCAAATGTAACGTGGTATTAGGTGCATTGGCATTATATTTTGAAGGCGATAATGATGCCTGCAATCGGTAATATTCTCTAGTGGGCGACGAAACTTTCTTCAATTCATTATATCTTATTGAAGAAAAAGATCGTTTGCTCTTTAGAGTAGGTAAAGATGAATAATGATTAAGATATCTTGTTTTGCACAGTGCGGGCTGTTGTTGCAATTGGATGGGCGTTGTTATCGTTGTTGCTTGTACTGATTGAGACGCAATACCACTAGTTGTTGCAGTAGCTGCTGGAGATTGTGGAGCTAGACCCGACCATGCCGATAACGGCGGGGTATTTGTATTTGTTCGATCGATACTTTCAGCCGATCCTCTCATGGCATTTGAGATACGGTTTGATTGATCATAGAATATTTGATATCGATGGGCTTTAGCTCCTGATCTTTGTCGTGTCGGCGTTGAAAACGAAGGTGTTGGCGGTTGTGCCGGTACTGAAGAAGAAGCTGACGATGGCTGTGGTTGCGTTGGTGGAACCGAATTAAAACTGGATGAAGACGAATTAGTCAGGGAATAGAAATTATTAGAAGGTTGTGCTAAAGGTTCAGCATCTGCTTCTTCATCCAATTGTAGTTCTTGCAAATCTTGTTCTTCAATGTCGTCATGATTCTTCAAAGCTGGTGACGGTAATATGGTTCTATCTTCTGCTACTGTTGTATCCTCTTCTTCAGCAATTGCTGGTGAACCCAAGAATTCATCAGTACTGAATATGGTGTCGTCATGCACATGCAGTCCAATATGTAAGTTTGCGGTTAGGATGTAATCCAAATCAATCATGGCATCGGGTACATCCAGTTGTTGTTGTTGTTGTTGTTGTTGTTGTTGTTGCAGCAGTTGATACGTAAGATGCTTTGGCGATTGCAGTAAATGTGGAGTACCTTGTTGTCGTAATGACGAATGAGATAATTTATTAGATAATTGTATTGGCGAGCTTAAGCTTTTTCTGAAGTTCGTAGTATAAGTTACTCCATGAGATGTAGGTGATGTACTATAGTTGAGCAATGTATCCTCGTTGCTATGGTCAGATTCACTTTTAGGAAATGCAAACTCACCATCGATTGGGTTGGCAAAATCGTCTTTATTATTAAAATGGAAATACCGATCTAATTCGTATTCTTCATCTGTTTTAGTTCGAGGTGTATCGGCGAATCCCACGACTCTTTCCTTTGGTGCTGATGCTGAGATGGTTCTGCTGTTACTATTGCTGTTGTTGGTATTATTGTTAATTGCAGGACTGCCAAAGACATTGCTATTGGACAAGGCTGACCGATGACTATAGTACGATGAATGTGTAGGTATTGACTGTGCTGTTGTTCCTGATGCTACTGCAGATGGACCACCAGGTGATGACACTGGAGGAGGGGGTGGTATATTAAATAGTCCTAGCCCATCAAAGTCGCCCAGTATTGCTTGCGATCGTTTGTGTCTATGGGTTCTTGGATTGAAAGGTGTAGATGCAGCAGTAGATGCAGGTGTAGATGCAGTTGTGGGACTTTGGGGTATACTTAGATGGTTAGAAGACATAGTCATGCCTATGCTCTAGTGCTGTTTGCTGTTGTAGCTGGTGTAGTTGTAGCTGTAACTGTAGTTGTTAAACGAGTGTCGGATGATTAGGATACGAAGGGAAAGAAAAAAAATTAAAAATTAAAAAAATTAAAAATTTAAAACAATAGGAAAAAACCTTGTGTGAGTGAATGAGTGAATTAATGAGTGTGTTAAGTTTACTTTCTTTTCGATCTTTTTTGTATGGTGATAGCTTTGCCCCCTCCCTGTCACAAAGTACTAAAGAAGAGCAAGAAGGTTGAAACTATTTATTGCTTGTTTGTTAGGGAATGTGTACCTCGTTTAACCTCCTTTCTTTTAAAAGAAAAATTGAAATGAAATTTTCTGTTTGATGGGAATGAATTTCAAAAAGTAAAAATTTCTTCTTGTGTCTTTGTCTCTGGTGAATTTCGTAAAATTAACAGAAGAGACAGACAGACAGACAAACAGATAGCCAGTCAAATAGACAGAGATAACAAAGCAAAGGTAAAAATAGTATACCAAGTAATAACCTTTTGATAAGAACAGAACAGGACAGGACAGAACAGAGCAGAACAGAACAGAGCAGAATGAAAACAGAACTTATGAACAAATAGCACTGAAGACGTTTTGTCAGGAGAAGCCAATATTGCAGACACCTTCTACACACACTCTCTTGCCCCCAACAAGATATCTTTATCAATAAGATTTCCTTACAAACAGATTTTTACTCCAATATTAACATATTAACTAATACTACCACTTTGGGTGGTGAACTTCAAATGTCTAAAGATAAACAAACGCGACATTTACGTCATTTCTAATTTCTTCTTCTCTAGTCATTCAACAAAAAAAAAAAAGGTTTTAACTCAAAACAGAAACAGACAGACAGAGAGAAAAGAAAATTAATGACGACGCGTCTTGTTTTTGTTTTTATTTTTATTTTTATTTTTGAGCACAGACACACTACTAACATATATCCACTTTACTTAGTGAATTTAATAGACTCTTTTAAACCATCAGGTACATTCCAATATAAGTACAAGTGTACATGGAACTTAAGTGAAACTTTACAAACCCTGGTGTTATATATATATTTAAGATGTGCTACAGACGCATCAGGTAATGTACTAATGCACAAAACCTTAAAGTGAATGGGGAAGGGGTTTTTGCAACACTTTTTCTTTTAATTGGGGGTTTTGGGTATAGAAAGATCTAAATTCTATTGAGAATCATACAACCAACATACATATACATATACCTCTCTTTCTTTCTCTCTCTCTCTCTCTATCTCTCTATGATGTAGACTTTACTACTGCTAGTTTAGGTTCTTGCTTTATTGAACTTCTGCAAATGGATAGTTACAGCGAATACGTTAACAAAAAGGAAGATAAACGTTTGATAACAAAATCAAAAACAAAAGGCGGGTTGTTGTGGGGGAGAGAGGGGTGGAGTGGGGGTAGCTTTAATACTAAAGAAGGAGGATAGAAAGTAAGATCTCTTCCAGTGTGTCGTAATTACATTATTGTGTATTATGTACTAAATACTCCGACTTTCACAACTGCATTACCAATAGTAAATAATAATAATAATACACATCTTACATAGTTAAAAGCACAAACGCACATTATCCACCATTCCTAGTCATTGAAAATCACTACTTGACGATCCTATTGAGCTGGAGACATACACACTATGCTAGACAAAGCCTTGCCTACTTGCATTCCTTCAGCAAAGATACTCCTATTGCGGTCCACACTGCTATCCAGTTTAGCTTAGTTGTACAAAGTAGTCTCATTTAAATGACACTATTAATCGAACCAATCCAATAAAGTAGCAATGTATCCTTTTTGAGATATTTCTTCATATAACATGCACCACCACTCCCCCTCCCCCCCTCTCCCCTTTTTCCACAATCATTTCCCTTGAAGTTGAAACTGTCTTTTCCTATCTTCATCTTTCGCTTTTCGATATATTTCATCCTTTTTCAAATCAACCCGACCAAGGAACTCTTGTTTGTCCAAATACCCACCACGATTATGTCTCTTCAAATCATCACCAATCTTTCTCTTATCAATAAAACTAGCCCAATCTAATCGCGACTTCTCCAACGTCGATAACTTCATCTTTTTATTATTGCCATTTAAGGCAATAAATTTATCAATTAAAGAAGGTCGTTTTAGTTTGATGCGTAGTTCTGTTGGTTCTTTGGTTATGGGGTTTGTTCGTACAATTTTAACTTGCGTACGCTTGTTGGGTATATCGTCAGAAGATGCTGATGTGATGGAACTGGTGGAGTTGAGGTAAGCCTTGGCTTCTTCTGAATTAGCATCAACTAATTTGGATTCAGTAATGAGTTTACCAGCAAATGTATAATTGATTTGAATGCGGATTTGCTGTCCTTCAGGGGGATCCTCGGTTGCCGTTGCTATAGTCGCGGCTGATTCTGCTGATTCTGGGCTCGTCTGCAGCCCAGCCTTTTGTTGATTCTGTTTCGATGGCGCTGATTCCTCTTCTCTAAGAATATCCCCTTTATTTTGTTTTAAATCATTGAAAATCAGGTCAATATCAAGTGAACATGTTTCTTTAACTAACCCACGGGAATCAGTTGCAAAATTACCAATAAACTTCGCCTGTTTCTGTTGTTTGTCGTGTAGTCTCTGCGATCGCGTTTTAACTTGGGAAACACTTGATTCTATTTTAGAGAAATCGGGCACTTTGCCGTCGTTTTCATCACCTAGATTCGCATCGTCATCATCACCATCTGAACCACTGGGTTCAGCACCCTCCTCCTCCTTCTTTGTGGGATCGTAGTCTTCATCATCTTCTTCATCTTCGTCTTCGTCTTCATCTTCACCTTCATCTTTATCATTTTCAATCTTATTATTCAAGGTCACTCTTTTATCCAGCCTGGCATCTTGATCTGCTGATGGTGTGGTGCTCCCTTCACTAGCTGGAGTGGTAGCTGTACTCGACGGGTTATGACTCATTGCCAGGTATTGCTAAAAATTCCTAAATTGGTGTCTATTTGAATGATGCACCAAGACTGTTTCTGAAGATGAGTTTGTTGTGCGGTGGTTTAACCCCGAAAAATTTACTTCGTGTTCTTTCACACTAGCACGTGATCAGATCCAGGATTAACTCAAACAGTACAGTTTGAATCTAACACAGACATATAACAATGCATCATCAAAGACCTTAAAGTGTTTGTCCATAATTATTATTATGCAACCCCAAATGTGCTTCAAAATGTCGAACATGAGGTAAAGCTGCAGACGCCACCCTTGGTCGGCGATCACGCGGCCCCACAAATATTTTTCTTTGTCATACGACGTAATTAAGAAAAAGAAAAATATCCCACATATATTTTGCCACGAAATATAAAACCATACTAAATTTCCACAAATTCACATTTCTTCTCACATACAACAGGAAACACACCTTCCCACCCTTCCAAAAAAAAAGATGTCTCAAGGATTATTCTACGCCGACTCAGAAGCCCCAATTGTCTCCTTATCAGCCAAAAAACACTTTGACCAATTGTCCTCACCCGACTTGCAAAAGTACGCTCATCATTTATCACGGGCTTCATTTCATGGTTCACGAGCAGTTTTGGATTCAGTATCGCCTGAAAGCCCTTATATCTACGACTTGATCTTACTCATTCATGAGAAATTGAATCAACCGCACTCAAATCAAGAGTATATTGAGAACTTGTCTGGGATTGACCCGCAAGATGTGACGTATTACTTGGAATATGCTGCTCAATTCTTGGACAATTTGGGCAATTACAAATCTTTTGGTGATAGGAAATTCATTCCTCGTATTGGTCAGGACAAGTTGCGTCAATTGATTGGCAAAATCAACGATGCGGATGTATCTGAGTTGTACGCCAAAGTGGAGAATCAAATTTACGATACTGAGCGTGGATTGTTGGGGTACCCCGACCACGGTCTTTTATCCAATTACTACCCCCACAGTGCCACCATCACAAAAGCTGAAATTGATGCCGTGAACCAGGCGTTGTCTTCTGCAGGAATCATGCCCGAGAATACTCGTGTTGAAAAAGGTGACAACCAGTACAAAGTACTCGTAGCCTCAGCTGATCTGGTCGACCTTTACTCGAAATTGAACTTGCAAACTGATGACGGGGTCAAAATCAGTTTCCAATTTGGCGATCATGCAAAGGACTTTAGCAAAATCGTACAAGAATTGGAGAATGCATTGCCTTACGTTGCCAACGAAACTCAACAAAAACTTATTACCTTTTACATCGAATCATTCAGGACTGGTTCAATGGCAGCCCATAAGAAATCGCAAATTGAGTGGGTCAAAGACTTAAAGCCCGAAGTTGAATCAAATATTGGATTCATTGAAACTTATAGAGACCCCGCTGGTGTACGTGGAGAGTGGGAGGGTTTAGTCGCCATGGTGAATCATGAACGTACTGCGAAATTCTCGCAATTGGTGGAAAATGCCGGCAAGTTTATTGCTCAGTTGCCATGGGATAAATTTTACGAAAAGGATACATTTACTCCACCTGATTTTACCTCGTTGGAGGTTTTAACTTTCGCAGGATCAGGTGTGCCCGCCGGTATAAACATCCCCAACTATGATGACGTTAGATTAAATTATGGATTCAAAAATGTGTCCTTGGGAAATGTGCTTTCTGCAAACCCCAAGAATCCCAAAAAGGAAGAAGTCATTACATTTATTGACGACCAGGACTTGTTCAAGAAATGGAGAGACGACGCATTCGAAGTTCAAGTGGGGTTGCATGAGTTGTTGG
Source organism: Lodderomyces margitis (assembly GCF_024628925.1). Lineage (NCBI taxonomy): Eukaryota > Fungi > Ascomycota > Pichiomycetes > Serinales > Debaryomycetaceae > Lodderomyces > Lodderomyces margitis. The sequence goes on from NW_026261855.1 coordinate 15,848, forward strand.
GACACGGAAGTGGGAAGTTGTTGCAAGAAACAGAACCAGGAAAATTCAACTTTGATCGCCTGAAAACTAATGTTGCAACGTGGTATAAACCTAATGAGACTTGGGCTGGGGTGTTTGGCGCCAATAGTGGGTCTTATGAAGAATGTCGTGCTGAATTGGTGGCTCTATATTTGATTCTCAAGGATCCAACCCAAGTATTGCCCATTTTCGGTATTGATTCGCAACAGGATCAAGACGATGTAATGTACATTGCTAGTTTGTTGATGATTCGTGCTGGTTTATTAGGGTTAGAGTTTTGGGACCCAGAAGCAAAAAAATGGGGCCAACCACATATGCAAGGAAGATTCGCCATTATGAAACAGTTGCATAGAGCCGGCGTTTTTGAATTCAAGCATTCGAGTCCTGATTTTACTGACTTGAAAATTGTTATCGATAAACCCAAACTCCACGATGGCACTGCTGTTGACGCCCTTGGTGAATTTTTGGGAAGTTTGCATGTTTACAAGTCCACTGCTAACAAGGATGATGGGTTGAGATATTATCTTGAAAAGAGTAATGTCGAGGATGAGTATGCCAAGTTTAGAGATGTTGTCATTAAGGAAAAGAAACCAAGAAAGATTTTGATTCAAGCAAATACTGTATTAAAGGATGATGGCTCGGTTAGTTTGATTGAGTATGAGGAAAGTGAAGTCGGTATGATTGAAAGTTATTACGATAGAAAAGTTTAGTCTAGATCAGAAAAATGTAAATGATATTTTTGAAATGGGAACATCTCAAGTTCTTGGTGAGCGATATACGGAGCCGAAGCTCAACTATATGGAATTGGCGACCCCATTTAGTTAATCTGTTCCTACAGAAAAACATGCTTCCCAGCTCTGTACTGTAATCACGCCTCCCTCGTCTCCGAATGCAATCACCAACCACCCCCAAGTTCAACTATAGATGACTCAGCTGGCGATCGGATCGGTGAAAAAAAAAAAACAAAAAAAAACGAAGAAAAAAAAATAAGAATTAGCTCAAAGATTTGACAACCAATATCGAATCCAAAACTTTTCAAATACCAACCAGCACAACACCCCAGAATCTGCTACAACAGCAGAACTGAAGCGCATACATATACATAAACACATACACCTCTCATTGCATACTTCAGCTATGCTCATGCTAAAACCCACGTCAGTCCTACTAAGTCGATTGACAACCCGACTGTGTTTTAGAACCTATCACATACTAAAGCCTCAAAAACTCATACCGAGGACAAATACCGTCATATCGCCTCACTCCAAGAGCATTCTAAACTATATACGATACTATTCAACGTCGCCGTTGCCCAATGAGGAGCAACAACCGCAGCAGACTAAACTCATCAAAGATTCATCAGTCAAATCTCACCTAGATCTAGCCAAATTGAAAAAGAAGGAGATCAAACAAGAGGAAAATAAACAATTTGCCAAATTGGATAAAAAGACATTTAGAGAAAATATAAAGACCATTGGCCGTATATTGAAATTGGGTAAATCTGATTGGAAATTATTCTTGCTTGCAATTACATTCATATTATGCGCCGTACTATACCCAACAACCGCAGTCAAGTTAGTTGGTGCCCTACTAGACTCGTACAATGCCAAAAACATAAATGCTGATGGAGAGTTGATGGTATGGGGATATACAGCCAGAACCGTATTTGAGTTTATGGTTCCCTTTATGTGCATTAGTGCTGTTTGTTTCTGGGCCCGGATATGGGTGTTGAAATTATTGGGCGAACGTCTTGTTGCCAGATTACGGGCTAAAGTGATGAAGAGCTTGTTGCGCCACGATGCCAAGTTTTACGACAATGATAAAAACAAAGTGGGTGATTTGATATCTCGATTATCGAGTGATGCATATGTGGTCAGCAAGTCAATAACGGGGAATCTTCCTGACGGATTAAAAAATTTGTTGTTTGGAATTATTAGCTCCTACTTGATGTACTCAATCAACCCCATGCTATTTGGAGTCATGTTGTTGATCTCACCACCAATAACCATTGGATCAGTGTGGTACGGAGAAAAGATTAGAAAATTGTCAACCAAGCTACAAAATGCTAGTGCTGGGCTAACCAAAGTAAGCGAAGAGACGCTAAATGCTGTAAAGATGGTTAAAGCGTTCACAGGGGAGCAAAAAGAGCTAAACAAGTATAGTGCGAGAGTAAGAAATGTGGTTAAGGTTGCCAAACAAGAGGCATTGGCACAATCAAATTACTCAGTCAGTATTTATACTCTTTATCATGCGGGTTACTTATCATGTGTTGCCTTTGGCATATGGCTTTTGCAAAAGGGACAAATGAGCGCCGGTGATGTGGTGGCATTCACAATGTACCTGGAGTTTTTCAACCTGGCATTGTACAGTTTGACCACGACATACCTTGAATTGATGAAAGGTGCCGGTGCTGGAGTCAAACTCTTCAACTTGATAGATTACAAAAGCGATATTGACCCCATCAATGGAGAGAAGGCGAGAAACTTGCAGAATGAGGTTGAGTTTAGAGATGTCACTTTTAGTTACCCAACGAGACCCAACGACAAAGTGTTTGACCATTGTAGCTTCACAATAGCCAGTTCGACAAGTACTTGTATTGTTGCTCCATCGGGTGCAGGAAAGTCTACAGTTGCTGCACTACTCTTGCGATCCTACAATATCCAAGGTGGAGAAATTTTAATTGGCGGGGAAAACATAAAGGACATTCAAGTCCGCGATTTAAGAAGACACATTATTGGTATCGTGCAGCAAGAGCCAGTGCTTTTAAGCGGATCGATTTTGGAGAACATTGTGTATGGTCTCACGCCGAAACAAGTTCGCAGTCTTTCAATGAATGATATAATTGAGGTGTGCAAACAGGCCAATTGTCATGATTTTATAGAAAGCTTCCCCGAGCAATACGATACAATAATTGGCAGTCGGGGAGCGTCATTATCAGGCGGTCAAAAGCAACGTATTGCCATAGCTCGTGCATTGATTAAGCGTCCCAACATCTTGATCCTCGATGAAGCTACTTCAGCTTTAGATTCCAAATCCGAGTCGTTGATTAATGAAACACTAAAGAATTTGACTTCTCAAGGAAGAATAACAATCATTTCCATAGCCCATCGCTTATCAACCATTTCTAAATCAGAGTTTGTTGTTGTCCTCGGTAAGAATGGCAACGTTGTTGAACAAGGTAGGTTTGTTGAGCTCTTTAGTAATCCAAATAGCGAATTGTCCAAATTACTCGATGAATCAGCCAACAAGAAAGACGAAGATAAGATTGACGAAGAAGAAGCTGATGAAATAGAGCATGCAAATTACGAGGCAGAAAAGATTGAACAAGATCAACGGGACTTTGGCAAGTTGGAACATTTACGAACCATGATTGATTCCTTGCCCGAGGAGCTCAAGGATCAGTTGATTGAAGAAATCACCCTTGATGCAAAGAAAAAGATTCAAAACTTGGATACGGCAACATCGAATGAAGATTTGAAACGATAAATGAGGTGTGTGTAAGTAGAAATGGTCCATGCAAGTCCGCAAAAAATAAAAAAAAATTAACGTGTATTTTCCCTCTTCGTTCTCTCCTTTTTTATCTAGTTATAAACAACTCCTTTATTCCACTCTTTATTTGTCAATTGGTTTCAATTCTCTTGGTTCACCAGCGTTACCATTTTCGAAGACGGAAACTTTAGCTTCAACAACACCTCTTCTTTCAACAGCGGCTTTGAATTCAGGCTTCAACGAGTTTCTTAAAGCTTGTGCAGCAATGGCAAAAGCCTTGTTTAATGAGATACCTGCTTGTTTGTATGCTGACATTGTAATGAATAGGTTGTGGTGGTGGTGGAGTAAAATTATTGCGTTGAGATTGAGATTTGGTGAATAATTTTTTCTTTTCCTTTTCTTTTCTGTTTCTCGGTAAACGGTTTGGCAAAAGATTTTCTATTGGTTTACAAAAATTGGACACATTACACGACCATTCTAATTTCTCTTTTTGCAGCCTATTTGCAGTACATATATACTTTTACTCAGTTAGATTTTGTCTCTTATCGTTTAGCCAGTTGATAAAGTCAAAGAATAATGACGACTGGATTTTGTTGTTTTTGTTTGAAGCCCACTGTTTTAATGAATCGGTGTATATATCGATAACCAGTTCCAACTGAGAATGATCAACTCCTATCAAGTTCTTGGCTAGGACAATACAGCTCTGGTTATAGCTAGAAATAACCGCTTGGTTTGATGATTTGGTAGTGGCGGCTTGGTGTTGCAAATTTTTAACCATCTCTTTTGCCCATTGAGTAAAATCAGGGACATTCTTGATACTAGTAGGTCCATCAACAGTATATACTTTGGTCTTGCTGATCCGTGTCTTTAAAAACTTGTGTGCTTTCACCCCCAAATTCTTGTCCAAGGTCAAATTGATCAAATTGACAACAGGATCAATAAACTTCAAGTTGTAGATGGAGTTTGGATGGTGTCTTGTAAAACTCTCCAATAAATCTAAAACTCTATTTTTGAAAAAAATCATATTTACACGTGCTTCATGAACTTCAGTCTTTCTTTTGTTTCCTGAACTAACACTGCTCAATATATCTTGTCTTTCTTTGAAAATCTTGGACAATTGGTCATCCATAGCCATCATTTGTTCATCGTCCATTGAGTCACTTTCATATTCGTCGTTGGATGAATCGAGATCCGAAAGCTCATCAAATTTGACTTCTCCAGACTCAGCTGTGGGTATACCTAAGGCTTTTGCAAGCTTGAGATTGGTTTCCTTGTCGACGTCCGTCATGGTGTTGTTGGCAGTCTCGTCACCATCATCATCATCGTCATCGTCCTCATCGTTATCGTCGTCGTCGTCGTCATCTTCCTCATCCTCTTCGTTATTGTCTTCCCTCTCCTCTTCTTTATCGTCTTCTTCCTCCTCATCTTCGCCATCCACAACCATCTCATCATCATTCTCAAACAACTGCTTCTGTCCCTCTTTATTCTCCTTTGTCTTCAACACATCAAACAACAACCCAAAACACTCATCATTAATTCTCAACTGCCCCTTATCATCAGTCCCACAAAGGAAATGATCCCACACAATCATCGACAATCTTTTCAACAAGGTGCTCTTTCGAGTAATAAAACTTAGAAGGATTTCAGTCATCACCAATGCAGTATCTACATTATCGTTATCATCATCCTTTTGTGATTTGTCCACCTGGTTCTCATAAAGTGAGATCAATTCGTGAGTTATTTGAACAATTTCTTCATCGCCCATATACAATTGAATAAAACACATTGAGAATAGTAACTCAAAAACATCATGAAAGTCATTGCCACTTGAACTACCACTTGAGTCACCACTTGATTGTAAAATATCACTAGTGGCATCACGCACTGCCGCCAATTCCTCATCAAACTCCACCAAGCATTTATTAGTCTTTTGCAACAGCATGATTTGATCAACACAATATCTAGGCCATGATGCAGTACTACCGCTGTCGCGAGATAAAACTTCAGAAAGAATCGAATTCAACTTTTCTTGAGCCAATTTCCTGATATTAGGAGACACATCCAGTTCAAAAAAGGCATATCTTATCAATAATTCAATAATTCGTTGCACCACAGTATCGTCCTCCCTGTTAAATTTGACCAAATGCACCAATTTATCAAGACACCACTTGAGAACATTATCATTGGAGTATTTGAACCCATCGGTGACGTTTTGGTCTTGTAACATATCGGTAAACTTGGATATAACCACGACTATATTTTCACTATTGGACGTGGACAAAATCCCATCCACAGTGCGTGATTTTGTAACTAAATCAAAGTTCCAACACCCACCATTCGACTCATTCAACAAACACTTGAGCAATGTAGGCGCTACTTTTTCTGAATATGATCCTTTTTCAGTTATCGCCAACAAAACTTTAACGGCAATATCATGTAGCGTGCGCGACTTGTGGGAAGATTGATTGATCAAGCATCTCATAAAGTTGGGAGTAAATAAGAAATCTAAGTCGTGATCAAGTTTACCTAAGAATTTAATAAAAATTTCAAACCCCCAGTACTTTCTCTCATGTGATGATTTTTCCGAAAACAAGGATTCATCAACTACGACTTTGTAAAATTCCTTCAACCCAATTACGTCCTCATTTCTATCTTTGGAACTACTGTTCTTTGTTTTATGCTTCTTCTTTGCCGGTTCCTTTACCTTGTTACTACCGCTAACAAAGTCATCAATAAGAATATCCCATACAAATGGCAATTGCGGGTTCCAGTTGCTCTTTTGTTTCCTATCCTCAGAATCTTCATCAATAACCTCAACATCTTTCAAAACTTTGGCTAGTATTGGTAGGTTACCCTTGTGAAGGGGATCGCCATTTTTCCAATTCGATTTAGGATTGACAATCTTTTGGGCAAGTGTTGATCTAACGTCCCTATCTATAGCCAAGTATACAGCCAACCCTTCAGTGGAAAGGTTCAACCCAAGATCATTCAACTTTTGCAAAACCTTCAAGTAGACCGTATTGGCAATTTTCGAATTTGAATTTGCCGTCTTGATAACACCAACCAAACTAGCAGCGGCTGCTTCACGTATCCACGGCTTTGTCGCCATTAAGTCAATCAAAGCATCAATAAACGGCACCCATTCAGCTTCGCTAGCTTTCTCAAGCCATCCAACTTTAATCACGACATTTAGTCCAAACAAGCGGCCAAATAAAAGAGCTCGTTCTTCTTTTCCCTTCATCCCGCTTTTAACAGCAGTCACTTCATTCAATTTGTCAAGGTACTTGTTCACGGTCATCTCGCCTCGTCCTTTTAACTCGGATACAACTTCGGTTAAGAGCATTCCAAACCCCAATTTGGCAGTTTGTCTTGTTGAAGTCAAACCTTTGATTAAACGATTGTAAGTGTAGTCCCATTCCTCGGGTGAGTCTTCCTTGATCAACTCTTGCATCAAGGCATTTGCTGCCTGAACTCTGTCTTTGGCATTTTCAGAAGCCAACTTGGAAAAATGGTCCCGCTTCACCATAGTATGATTGGGGAGGGGGATGCTGTACTTTTCTATAAAAGAAAAAGCTCGAGTTTTGTTGATAATTTTAAAATGCCCATCGAGATTTAACCCAAGCCGCACAAAAATTCAACAATAAAAGAAGAAGCCGTTTCTCAGTCAATTTTAAATGAGAGTGCTTGCCCTACGTTCGCATAAATCACCAATTACATGTATAGTACCACTATCAGATGACTATGTGCTTACATCTGACCAATCGGGTGTGGTTATAAAGTGGAGTTTGCCAATCAAACGACCGGTGCTCACGTGGACTGCTCATACTGATTCGATTTTGACTCTATTGAAATGGCATCGATATATAATCACCCATTCACGAGACTCGACTATTAAGATTTGGCTTGAAGATAAGCTACAGTATGAGTTCCCTGTCAATGCATTGAATTTCTCCAACTTGGTTCTTTTCCAAGATCGTTATTTGGTCACACCAGCCACAACTGACTCAAACAATATTGACATTTACCGACTCAATGATGAACCTATAAGTATCACGCGTGAAGTTGCCAACTTTTCGAGTTATAATTTAGTGCACAAGTTGAAATTGGATGATATACAAGGGAGAAACGATTTTGGTATCGTCATGAAGATGCTTATAATTGGACAAGTGCTATACATTGGTTACGAATCAGGGGACATCATAGGACTCACAATAACTTTACCTCAACCGTCCATCACGCAAAGCTCAACAACAACACTGATTATCAATAAAGACGTGAAGCTTTGTCTCCAATATCACAATTCATCGCATGCGCCTAACCCAATCATCTCACTAGCCGCCTTGGACAATACTCTAGTGTCTGGATCAACAGGCAAAAAGGTGATAATTCACACCGACCCAGTCAAAATTTGCAAATTGAATGAATCGGGAATTCAAGCTATAGTTCCATACGATGACAATCTCATTGTTGGGTTCTGGAATGGCGTAATTGAACTGCCGACTCGATCTATACAGACTATACAACGCAGCTTACCTCATATTGACGCAGAAGATATGAAAACTACGGTAAAGTTAACATGTATGTGCATGTTGTCCAAATCCGAGTCAAAGGCTGCTGTCGAGAGGTACTCTAAACTAATAAAGCAAAAGAAGTATGGAGACTTGTTGTTGGTGGGTTATGAAGATGGAACAATTGTGGGATACACATTCAGCTAGGCGGGCCAACACCAGAGTCCATGGAGTGGGAATGCCCTGTATGCGTTGATTTAAATTGCTGAAGCAAGATACCCAAGGTTTCAGCTGGTAAGCTTGATAGCGAAGACATTTTACAAAGTCCACCGTGGCAGTTTAGCTTGGTGTCTGATATATATATATATATATATATATTCCTGTTTGCAAAATTTCCTTGCTTCATTTATATACAATCCAGAATTCACCATACAGTTTAAAGAAAAAGGTGGCAGATATGACGTATTTTTTACATCCAAATGATGATAATGACAAGCAAAACAATGAAAATCTTCTAAAATTATATATATATATATATATATATACCCTCTTACTTTTCGAAAACTCGTCTCTTCTCCCAATTCTATACCGTTTGATCTATAATTTGCGAGTTTCGTTTGTGTTTGTTACTATTCCCATTACTAACTTTATTCATGTTGCCATAATACCCTGACCTTCTCCTAGAACTTTTGTCATTGCTGTTGGAATTGTTATTATTACCATTTGAGTTAGAGTTGTCATTTTTGGCTCCATTATTTTTGTTTCTCGGTTTGTTGATGTTTATGAGATTATTATTGACAGCTGGTTTTCTCAGTTCCAGCTGCGATTGCGAACGTGCATGCGAGTGTGGGTGTTGATATGGTTGATGTGGTGCTGAGGTGGGTTGTTGGGAATGGATATCATTTCGTTGGTTTGAAGAAGGGGTATTGTGCTGATTATGATGATGATGCGGATTATGATGGTGATGGTATTGGGCAGATTGAGGCAAGTTTGGTGATGAAGCAGCTGATGAGTTGTTTGAGGAAGCTCTCTTGTTCTTCCTTCTTACAGATGCTGATTTAGTCAAGGTATTGACGGAGGTGGCGTTTCCATTATTCTCCAAATCAGGTGATTGGATCAATGTAACTTCCTCATCATCAAAAGATGTATTATTTAAAGTTTCTCTAGATTCATTGAGAATAGAATTTATATCAATCATCTCAACGTGTTCATGTTTGATCAACTTTTCACTCAAATCAGGATACTTGTTTAACAAATAATCAATTGTTTCTGAACAATCACCAAGCACTTGTTTACTTTCTTGTCCATGAGTTTTAATTAAATTAGCCAATGTGTTCAAGATTTGTAAAATCTTGGTATTTTTATGAACATAAATATTATCCATTGACTTCTTTTTATTGCCCAATGAATCCAATAACGTATCAATATCTTTATCATTACTGGAAATCAGTTTTTGCAATTCTTCCCATTTGGCCAAATTAGTAGACTTGTATTGTTCAAAACTTGCACTTATGGTGTCTATTTCCTTTTTATAATGTTGTTTGTATTCATTACAACTGGTAACTAAAGCATCATACGATATTTTCAAACTTTCATATTCGGCCATAGTTTTATCATTATTTGTCGTTAAATTTTCACATCTCATCTTCATTTGTTTATTCAGGAAATTGATGGACTCAATTGAGCTCGACAATTCGTTATGTTGATCTTCTAAATCAGTGATTCGACGATCTTTACGTTTCAACATGGCATTCAACATTTCATTTTCGTGTTTCAAATTCGCCACTTGATCAACAAAAGATTCGTTTCTTTGACTTAGAATTTGGTTCTTTTTGGTAGTTTCTTGGTTTGACTGTTTTAACGTTGTTATTTCATCAGTTAGTTTGTCAATTGTAGATTGTAATGAATCAATAACACGTGAAGACGATGACAACGTATTAGCATTTTTCTGAGGCGATGACAGTGACATTTTTTTTTTCTTTTTCTTGTTCTAGTAGACTAGTGTGGTAAAAGGAATGGGGGTATCGAATACTTATGAACAGTGTGGTTGAAGCGTAGTTGTATGTATGAGTATTTTGTATAAACTTTTGGTTGCCGCTGTGAAACTGTTGTTAAGTTTGTTATATTGGTGGGTGTATATATATATATGTACAAAGTTGTATGGAGTTTTTTTTTTTCTTTTTTTCGTCTAAGAAAAACTTTTGGCTATACCCATGTAGTTGTAGTTGTAGTTGTAGTTGTAGTTATAATAATAATAATAATAATAATAACTATATTAATGTGTGTATCTGCAAGTGTTTTTGACAGTTATTATCAGTTGGGTTAAGTTGGGTGTGAGTTTGTTGCCTGAAGTAAAAGTTAAAACCCAAATGAAGGTCTTTTGTTGTCAAAGTTTTTTTTTTTTTTTCTTTTCTTTCTCTTAGAGAACAACAAACAAACAATAGTACCATAACTTTTTGTTTACTGTTTCATAAAATACAAAGTTACGACACGTACACCCCATTCTTTTTACGTCATTTTAGCAAACAAAGTAAAACAACAAAAACAATTTAGACGACGAAAGAGTACCACAATAGAGACACTACACACTACTCTACATACTTCTCTACACAATAAACAAAACAAACGATTTTCACATGACACGACTAAATATTATAAACCATTACACACGACACTACACTACACAACACACGACACACAACACACGACACACGACACAACACACGACACTACACGACACTACACGACACTACACGACACTACACGACACTACACGACACTACACGACACTACACGACACTACACGACACTACACGACACTACACGACACTACACGACACTTACATCGTAACTCAAAGACAATAGAAAACAACACCAACTTTAGCTCTATAAAACTTAGTACATTATACTCTACTACTCTGCATACAGTTTTTGTCTAGACAAGAGGAATGGGCTGTTAAGCCATGCCTCTCAGACAAAGGACAAATATATAGATATGACGACTTCTGAGACAATACTTTTCTGTTTGTCTTCCTTTGAAGGGTGCGATTCCCCCTCCCCACCCCCCTCTCACTCAACTTTCTCCCCACGAGGGATTTTCATTTTTTTTTTGTTTTTTCCACAAGAGATATTTCATATTTCATCAGACACAAACCCCTAGAAAGAAAGAAGGAGAAGCAAAAAAAAAAAAATTAATTACGAAAATGAAAATCTCAACAATATTCAAACAACTTAAACAACCATTACTAAAACTACATTCACCCCATTTCATCACTCAATCGAAACCATTCACAATGTCATCATCCCACCAAAATCAATTCAAACTAGTCTGCTTAGGTAACCCTCTTTTAGATCTCCAAACCAATGTTGATAAGTCATACTTGTCCAAATACGATTTAAAAGACAACGATGCCATTCTTGCCGAAGACAAGCATTTGCCCATCTATGATGAAATCTTGCAAAAACCCGACTTGATTTTAGTTGCTGGAGGAGCTGCGCAAAACACCGCTAGAGGAGCTCAATATATCTTGCCTCCTCAATCCGTTGTTTACTTTGGATCGGTTGGTAATGACGTTTATGCTGAACGTCTTAATGAAGCTAATGAAGCTTATGGATTGACTACAAGGTACCAAGTCCAACTGGAATTTGCTACTGGAAAATGTGCTGCGTTGATTTATGATCATCATCGTTCATTGGTGACTGATTTGGCTGCCGCTAACCATTTCAAACCAGAACATTTACAAAAACCCGAAAACTGGTCCATTGTTGAAAATGCCACTCATTACTACATTGGTGGATTCCACTTGACAGTGTCACCAGAAGCCATCTTGTTATTGGGTAAAGAAGCCACCAAAGCCAACAAACCATTGGCGCTTAACTTTAGTGCTCCTTTTATTGCCCAATTCTTCAAAGATCAATTAGATTCAGTATTGCCTTATGTCGATTACGTCATTGCTAATGAATCAGAAGCTGAAGCTTATGCACAATCACATGAATTGAAGGTTGACCATAAGGATGTAGTTGCCATTGCTAAGGAGATTGTTAAATTGCCTAAACAAAACACCAAGATCCCCCGTACTGTTATTTTCACTCAAGGTACTGAACCAACAGTAACTGTAACTGATTTGGGTAATGGCGAAGTTGAAGTCCATCAATATCCCGTCCAACAATTGAAGAAGGAAGATGTTGTCGATACTAATGGTGCTGGTGATGCTTTTGCTGCTGGTTTCATTGCCTCGTTGGTTGAGGGTAAGCCTTTATCCAAGGCGGTTGATGTTGGTCAATGGGCCGCTAAATTGTCTATTCAACAAGTTGGACCAACTTTCCCATTCCCTAAGGAAACTTATGAATAAGAAACCAACGTGTAAAGGAGACAAACTTTTATAGAAATAAAATCCAACGATTTGAATACACAGTACACAAATTATACATATCCCTCTTGCCTTTGGGACCATTAAGATACACCTTTAATTTCATTAAACATGTGTACCAAACAAGAATAATGTCCCAAAATACCCAACAAGACACAAATGTGCCAAATGTTATGACTGGCCAAAAAGTAATCAACCCACCATAAACTCATAAATTTATCAGCATAGGGGGTCTTGGTTGGTTCGTTTTTGAAATGTTTCTTCACCAATCGTTTAAAATCATCATCGTCATCTTCTTCTTCATCCATATCAGTTACACTATCATGTTCAGTCACGGCACCTTCATCTTCAGCATGCTTCTTTATATCTTTCTCTGTCTCCCCATTCAAGGCATCATTGACCCTCTGTTTGCGACGCAATTCCAAATCCAACAATTCCTGTTCAATCTGATCAATTTCCTCTTCGCCTGCATGTCCCACATTATCTTCAATAACATCAATGGCATCATAATGATGGTGACACGCATTAGCATTATTCTCTTCAATAATAACATCGAATCTCCATCTCTCGGGAATCAATCCACCATAAAACACGACTCCCAACAAGTACCACACAAAACTCTTGTAAAAAAGTGGCAATGTAAACCAAAATGCACGCCAGACTCCGTAATACCATGATTGGCATAATAATGCCGTCGATCCCGAAAACGACAATCCAATGAAAAAGCCAATGCGCAAAGGACGACATTCGGGTTTATCGAAATAGGGACTCCAATTGAAGGCAAACCCACCAATACCACACATCATGGTGAATATCATAAACGCTAGTGACAAAGTGGGATGATTGTACAAAGCACAGTACTCAATAGCAGTCACCGAACATGTGATTAACAATGTGATTCCTGAATAATCAATACAGGCGAAATTGGCACGACTAGGGTAATGTGCAAAACACGAATAAGTATGCCACGTTGATGAAGAAACCAAGCATCCTAAAGCTGATAGCAAGAACCCATACATGGCCAATTTATCCCATTTGTTCATTAGTGGGAACACATCACTTGATGGAAACTGCACCAATCCAATAATACAAACAATCCCCACACCAACCAAGTGCGACCAAATATTCATCGTTTCATTATGCCACGCGAAAACCAGTTTCCACATTTCACTATGTTTCAAAGAAAACCTATACCCCTGGATAATATACTTGTTTTCTCGCCACATCAAGGGTAATTCATAATAATGGACATATTTATTCTTAGCAGCATTTTTCAAAGCTCGATTGAAATTGAAATATCGCAAATTGACAAAATGGGGCAGTTGCTGTTGTTGTTCATTGTTTTGCAAGTCAATGAATCCACTATCAACAATGGCATTCTTTTCTCGAAGATAATCGTCTATATTGGTTAGTTTCTGATCAAAGTAGTAGATCATGTCAATTAATTTATTGGAAAGAACTTCACGTGGGGATACACCAGCAGTAGCTGCTCCAGTAGTCTCTGTTGTAGCCTCATCTATTAACTTCTCCTCTTGACCGTGTTGTTGTTCACCATCCAACATATCTGGATCAACCACTGAATTAAACAAATAATCATATTGATCAGTCAATAAATTATACAAAAACTCAACATTGGTGAATCCTTTACTCAAAACACTCTTTTTGATCAATCTAAGTCGATCACGAACCAAGTTCAATTTATTCAATGACACTTCTTTTAAGCTTTGTAAACTTTGCAAACTTGAAGACGAATCGCTCCTGTCACGAGGCGAGAGCAGTCCTCCACTCTTGTAAAAGTTGTTGCTACTGCTGTTGCTATAGCCGTTGGCTCTTTCAGCAACCACACTTTCATCATTAGCATGGGCCTCTTTCCATTTAAAAAAGATTTCAAAATTATTCAATCTTGCTTCGATTGACGATACGAAATAATCTAATTTTTCAATAAGAAGTTCTTCAACTGTTGACGAGTTATGCTTATTGATGTTCTCGTTGGAACTACTGCTATTCCTAGCGAATCTGTTGGTTGGGTCAGTTCCTTGACTAAATAACTCAGTTGCAGTAGATGTGGACATGGTTTATGGAATGTAATTTTGTTAGAAGAAAATCTTTTGGCGGTGGTTTAATAGTTAGAACTGGATAAAATTTAATGTGTATGTTTATATAAATTGCAATGAATAAATGAAGGGGATGGAGAAGGGGGGGGGGGGGGGTGTAGGTAATATATATAGCTCTTGGTTGAATCAATAGTAAAGAAAGTAGTAGTAGTAGCAGTAAAAAAGGAATGTCTTGGTTTTGCTTTAGCTTTATGTAATGAAGTAGTACCCTATTCTTTAGCCTTTTGTAGTAGCTAATGTGCTTGGTTCTAAGGAAAGCTAAGTCTGGTATAACTCTGATGTTCTTCTTCGTCTTCGTTCTGCCTGTCTGTTTGTCTGGCGTACACCTTTGGCCAAAAGTTTTATAAAGTTTCTTTTTACGTTCTGTTAGGTACTGCATAGAAAGAAAAATAAGGATTTAGTTTCTTTTTTTTTACTCCATAAGTTACACAAACCAACCAAGTTTCCCATTGGATAAGAAAGGTAGTGTACCATGGTATAACAATAGCATTTGCATCCATACACACCCATTACATACAGGGAAATAGGGGTAGAATGCACGTGCCTACATGTGCGGCGTAACCACCTACAAAACCAATCCATTAAGAAAGAACCAACCATTAATGTCTCAGAGTTGACATGTGCTTACAGACTCTCTATTTTGTAGTCATTATTAGGGTATATGTCAGCCAGTATACTTAAAAAGACACTCTTTATGTCTTGTTTGATCTCATTTAATTCAGTTAATGAAAAACCATTGCATTTTAAGAGAGAGAAGCAGGAAAGTCTATTCTAAGACTGTTCATTTACTGGAATTTCACCAAAAACAGTTATTACGTTTGATTTGGTAGTTTTGAAGTCTACATCCACCTCCTTATTCTCTTCCCCAATAGCAAATGGAAAGGAACATCATTTTTTGTATCACACTTCTAGTTCATTATGCAATATTCCTGGCAACTGTAGTGTCAAATTCAACCACTCACATGCCATCTCTGTCTCCCAGTTGAACCTATGTTTCAAGATTTTCGTCTATACAAAAGACTAAAACTACGTGACCACACACTTGAATGAGAATGTATCAAACATTTGGGACATTGTTGCAACTGTTCAAATCCAATTGGCTGCAAAAAAAAAAAGGAAGAAAAGCATAGAGCCCAATGCCGCACATGAAAATTTAACTACAAACACCTCGGTTTATAGTGTCAGGGAAAGACAAAAATGGTTTGCACTTATATACCGTCAAAGAGTTCACTTTAATACAGACGTACTCTTCCTCTGATGCTAAAATAGGAAACTCATTTTTTCTCTTTTTGCTCCTACTTTAATTATTCAATTGTTTTTTTATCACATGTGATAAAGAACATAAAATTCAGTACGCACTCATTCAAGAGACGATCAAGCACACAAAGGAAAGAAAGAAAGAAAGAAAGAAACAAGGGGATTAGACAAGTGAGTGAGTGGACTGTACAATATTTAAGAGAAAAATCATCCGTCTCTTTTTGGGGTTTTTTTTGCAATCGGGATAAATCAGACGACAGTGGACTTAAATCCGCACGTAGAAAACTTTAAACTTTAGGTCGTTAAAAATTCAAATGTCTAGAAGTAGTAACTATATCCTCCTTATTGTTTCAAACAATGGTGTAAATACTGCATGATGTTTAGAGTAACTGTTGATCAGTTGAAGCAGTTGAAGTAGTGGATGCGGATTTAGCAATAAGTCTAAATCAAAAAACAAAATAAAAAAATAGATCATCTTTCTTAATGTCTACATCCTTATACTTACAAATGGGGAATAAAACTGGGAAATTGCTAGTTTATCAGTTTCTCTACTAGATCAGTAGCTATATCTGCTGTCGCTTGTATCATTTATTATAGTTTGTGTAATTTTGTAATTTGAAAGATTTTACTCAACAAAAAAAAAATTAAAAAAATAAATTTTGTGAAACAAATCAACCAACCAACCAACATATACAATATTTAAAATTATATACAAAAACCTCCCCGCAAAACATTAAACAAAAGGCAAGGATTTAACCCCAGTAGAAACATTATAAATATAGATATAAATATATAAATTATCAAAACTATTTCTCCATCATTTTTGGAAAAACAAATAAATATTATCAACCTAACAACAATAACTTATACCACTTTCTTATCATTCGCATAAAAGTAGGCTCTTACCCTTTATAACCTTGACTACATTCGATATTACCATCAAACCCACCAACATGCCTAAAAAATACGCATTAATCACCGGCGCTTCATCAGGAATCGGATACAACTTAGCCATCGAATTACTGAAACGCGGCTACCAAGTAATCGGATGCTCACCACCACAAGTCATATTTGGTCAAAAGTCCTTGGAACAAGAATATGGCGTCATTTCTATTCCCTTGGATATAACCGATATCAATAATATCAAATCCGTGCATGAAAAAGTTAAACAATTGACCAACAACCAATTATCGATTCTTTACAATAATGCTGGAATTTCCATTGCTGGTCCTGCTATTGAAATCGACGAAGATAGATTGGACAAGATTTTCCAAGTCAATGTCATTGGCCATATCAACATGACAAAATGGTTTGCTCCCATGGTTATAAACACGAGGGGTACTATTGTGTTTACGTCGTCAGTTGCTGCTAGAGTGCCACTTTCGTGGGTGTCGGCTTACAACTCAACCAAAGCCGCCATTGACGCCTATGCCTTGACGTTGCATGGCGAAATGGCGCCCTTTGGCGTCAGGGTCCATTCCGTCATTACCGGTGGCGTTGATACTGCAATTTGCGATGCCAACGTGTGTAGTGCATTGGGTGACTCGTACTATGACGTGCCTGGAGTATATGATTCGATAAATGCATCAGCCATGATGAGTCGTGACTTGAATATTTCGCCTCAGAAGTATGCTAAACAAGTGGTTAAGGATTTAGTCAGATGGAGAGACCCCGGTTTCAACTTGTTTCATGGAGCAAGAAGTTATTTCTTGCATTGGGTGAGCAGATTTTTGCCGTTGTGGTTGGTTGAATTTGGAGTTCAATGGCATTTCAAGCAAGTTAGGGTATTGAGGACCGTTGCTCGATTGGCTAAATTGGGAAGATTTACAAAGAGGGAACAGTAAACAAGAAGAACAAGAAGAAGAAGAAATTCAATCTATAAACCTCGATTGCGTATCTAGTCGTATATATATATATATGTGTGTGTGTGTGTCGTAAGTCATATGCTGAGTTCAGATTTCAAGAAATCTAGAAGTATAACGAAAATTATCATCAAAAAGAAGAAAAACACAACCCCTATTAACGTTCACTTTACTTTTCCATTTTATCAGCACCTTGATTAGCCAACCGATCAGCAGCTTCATTCCCCACATCACCAGAATGACCCTTGACATGATGAAACTCAAGTGGTTGCCAGTTCTTAGCCTGATACAACTGATTAATATCATTCTTCAATTGAACTGCATCTCTAATCAATTCGGCATTAGCAACAGCACTCCCATTGGCAGTCTTCCATCCATTTTTTTGCCAATTGAATGACCATTCATTGATGGACTGAATGGCATATCTCGAATCACTGTAGATGTCATACTTGGTTGAATCTGATTTGCCCGTTTTCAAATCTCGTTTGATGTTAGTTAAAGCGTGTTTCATGGCGTGCAATTCTGCTCGTTGGTTGGTGGGCGCGTGTTTGTTGATATTGTCGACTTCGTGTAATCCAACTGCTGCATTACGCGAGTCATTAGGACCATAGTAGACACCATACCCAGAAGCAGCTGACTTGGACCGACCGTTGCCTCTTGATGCTCCATCAACATAGATTCTTGAAGTCCTTATAGTGGGTGAGGATGAAGTGGTGTGATGAGATGAAGAAGAAGAAGAAGAAGATGATGATGATGAGGAGGATTGGGGGTGAGATGGCTTTAATACTTTCGAGCTTGAGCTGAAAGAGCCACCACCATACGAAGATGACCCAGAAGTACTCGCACTCCTAGAAGCAAACGACCTAGCTTCAGAAGCAGTACTAAACTTTTTAAAAGAAGCACCACTATACCCATTGACTTGATCCTTACAATCATTCCAGTTCGTATAAACACCTGTATTTCTCCCCTTGGCTACTGCATAATATGGCATTGCAGATAATGATGTTGTAGTTGTAGTTGTTGTTACTGTTGCTGATGTCGATGTTATAAAGTGGTGATAAACCAATGGCGCAATAAACCTTGGAAATGTAGAAATGTTTGAAAAGGAGTATGTGCTGAATTATATATATATTTCAAAGGTAGAGATCAAAGTGTTTTTTACTCTTTCTATTTCTTTCTTTCTTTCTTTCTTTACGCGTGTATCAATTTCATTTTGTTTAATGTAATAAAGTACGCCTCTTTTAACATTATTAATCATTATTCTAAAGATGATGCTATTTACTAGTTAATGAGTATTATAATGTATCCACCATTGAACATTTTTCAACTCCTTTTTACCCTCTTTTTTTTTTTTTTTTTTGGAGTGTTTGCATCCCAACTGTTTCAATGAATGTCATTCTAAACACATGCGTGTCATAAAAGACCCAAATGAGACGCGGACACACGCACAACCGTTAGTGTCATGTCTCAGATTTCCTTTTCATGTTTCCTTTTTTGACACTACGCCGCACACAACTACCCATTTAGGAAAGATTATTATAATATATGTATACTTCCTTTAGCTTCAATTAAAACCTCTACATTGATATCTTCCCCTTAGAAGCATCAGTAAAAAAACAAACATTGTCACGTTACAAAATGTATATAAAAGGAAATCAAATAACTACCCCCCCCCCTTTAACGTACAATGACAACCATTCAATACTCAGCATAAATAGGTGGTTTAAATTTAGGTAGAAAACGTTTCCTTTGTTCAACATTGCCATCATCATCAAAGACAAGTGCCTCATAACTTAAGTTTTCCTCACCCAAATGATCAGTCTTAACAGTTTGGTGCTTATTCCCTCCAGCCTCTTCCTCCTTTCCTTTCTCAATTATGCTATCAACAACATCAACCCATTTTGTATCTCCATCTTCATCCCTGTGTCCTTCTTGATCATTTCTATTCAAAGGCAGCAGCAGTGACAACAGTCGATGTAAATTAGCCAAACGCGCAGAGGGAGTATACCCGGTAATATCATAACCAAACTTAAAACTTTTGACTTTTCCATGATTATAATCGTGGCCACCAAAACCACCTGCAGTAGCACTGCCACAATAAGGAGATCTACTAACAGAATTTGGTCTTGATATAAATGAAGAAGAGGACGATAATGACGGCGATGCCGAGTTTACCAATAATGGTCGTGGATTCCACAGTTGGAATAGAGTGAAGGATTCATTCAGGGGGTATAACACAAGATCAAGGTCAAGATTGTGATTAAAATTGTGATTGAAAGAAGTGAAATGAACACCATTATAACCATCTGCATTCTTCAAGTTGTTTGGTGCCAAATGCGATTCAAATTCGGGAGTTATGGGCTCTTCTTGGTCGTCTTGTTGTGGAAGGTTGGATTCATTACAGTTGGATGGCATTGTACCCAGTGATGAAACCGAGGTTGTTGTGGCTACTTTTGTTGGTTGTCCAATTTGTATATCTTCAGCGTCAATTCCATTTGATGCATACGCTCTACCCTTTTGTTGCAGTAACAAATCCCCAAAAGAGCTAATATCAAGTATATCTCTAGCAAATTCTCCACCATCGACGTTATAGTTTTCAAACTCTCCAGTACCTGATATTGTCGTCTGCTGAGGCGAAAGCAGCTGATTAATAGTGTCACCAATTGTTTGCTCAACAATATCACTAAATGTAGAAGCCTGTATCATCAGTTCAAATCTTCTATCTAGTTCAACATCATCTTCATTCACTATTTGTTCAGCAATAGGCACCAGGTCTATTGCAATATAATCTCTTTTTTGACTCCATTTTGAAATCACCAACTTTAATACAAACAAACCTAAAAGTGTTGCCAACGCCAATCCAAATAGATAAGACATATAATCGAATCCATCGTCTTTGTGTGGACCTAGTAGTTGATCCGTAAAAGACAACTTTGAAACAGATACATTATTGTAGTGACTTAAAAATGGATCAATAAAACCAACTCCTAGTGGTGGGGAATCAACCATTAATGTAGCTCCATTATGCCCAATCCTTCTTTGAGATGGTGGCATTAACTTCAAATTGTATGGGTAGAGCATGTATCTTTGCAACTGTTGTAGGCACAAGATAATACTTGAATGGATATATGCAATAACTGAAGTCATTATTGTGTTGTAGCAATGTGGGGAAGGATACAGCAGTTGATAGGAGTAATAATAACTCCCAAGTAGTAGAAAGGTTGTTGTGATTCTCCTGAGTAAGTTATTTGTTTGTTTGTAATTGGAATCTCCTGCAGTTGTTATTTGTTATGTACATATTCTTTATCTGTTTCTCCTTATATAACTTTAATTTGTTTTTGTTTTCTGTTTTTCCTTCTCTTGCATATTACATTCCTCCTTTATCTTTTATCTTTTGCGCTTTTCTTTCTAATTAACATACGCACATAACTTACTCTAAAAATCATTGTCGCAAAAAAACAAAAAACAAAAACACTCCCCAATGACTCAAAACCCCTTTTCCTGACATTGTCCCATTTGCAGTTATTCATTGTTTTATTGTCGCAATTTCTAACGACTAAAAACAAAAGAAGGAGACAATGTCAAGACAAGACAAGACAAGACAAGACACGACACGACACGACACGACACGACAAGACAAAGAGACAAAACACAAAGCGACAAAAAGACAAAAAGAAATTTAAAAAGAAATTTAAAAAAACTAGAAAATTGAAGCAAAATAAAAAAGCCGTTGCGCAAGTTTGTAATTCCACACACCTCTGTTGATTTTAACTCCTTAGCCCTACACTGTCACACCAAACACATATACACCCAAACCATTAACCAATACACATTACACATTAATATACTTATGCGATAAAATTTATACCCTACTCCCTTGCTTCATTTACACTAGTTACCCAAAACACACAAATATACATATACATGATGGCTACAAGAAGACCCTACTCGCGTCAAGGTTGTCGTGAATGCAAACGACGAAAAATCAAATGTCCTGAAGAAAAACCCGCTTGTTCAACATGCGTACGACTAGGCAAATCATGCTCATACCCCTTAGCTGGAGAAAAAGTAATGCGAATATCACGAAGATTGATTCGAGAAGAAGTTGAAAATTTAGGTAAGTCAACTCATTTCTTACCAGTACAATACGATGTACCAAAGCGGATTATACAACAAGAAAATGGCAGTAGCTTAAGTGCTACTGCTGATGGGTTAACTCCTTCAACCAGTTTGTCTGGTAGTGAAAATTTCACTACACCAACTCCAACCCCACCAATCAGCACCACTAGCAACAGTGATGCATTTGCTCCTCCACAGCCGCATCAACAGAACCATCTACTAAGTAATGGACCAGCGATTGTTCACTCCCATGCCCACTCCCACTCCCACTCCAACCCTCCTCTTCACCCCCATACCCAAGAACAAGCAAAGAGATCACTCTTGAATATCGAAAGCTTGATCCATAATAATCACAATGAAGATCACTTGGATTTCTTAAATGGTACTGATTTAAACATGTTGACCAATGACTTGTCAAACTTGGTTAGTGAAATTATGGAATTTCAAAATATCCCATTTCAAGAGGATTTCCAATTTGATTTCTTTAATGAAGTATCGCATAACCACGAAGAATATATTGTGAATGTCCCCATTGATTATATAAAACTCAAACGGAAACACGAAATCTTATACTTGGAACAGTTTTACAACAACTTTGCCAACATTATTGAACCTTTTAGTGCCTACCATTCACAAACGAAAATCACTTCAAATCCGGCAAGAGATGTCATTTTAAAAACGGCTAGTTCTGAACCATGTTTACTTGCAGCTGTACTTGCAGAAGGAGCAAAGACAAGTTTTATGAAGTACAAACAACCAGAAGATGAAAAGGCTTATGGTGCATACTTGACCAAGTGTTTGAAATTGCTTGAACCAGCTAAAGAAATCACAAACATTAATGCCAACATCGAGGGGGTGTTGCTAACATTGCTTTTACTTACGGCAGCAACAGCCACTAGTACTCAACAATGGCGTCCTCATTTGACTGGGTGTAAGGATCTTCTTTTGAAAATATCTACAACCAATGTGGCAAACATTTCCAAAGTGTTTGTGTTTTGCAAATACTGGTTTCTTTCCATTGAAATATTGGCCGGGTTGAGTACAAACATTGGTGGTACATTACAAACGGACTATGAAATTGATCATTTAATGTCGTGTGGCACCGATCACGAAATTGGCATTCTTTGTGAATTGGGGATAATTACCGATCAAGGGTTCAACAATCTTATGGGATTTCATAATACTTGTATATCCTGTTTCCGCGACTTACTTAAATTGCTCAATCGGTATCGAATAAATGGATCGTCATCATCATCAATAGCCGATATCATGCAAAATATCAAGATTCTATCTGATTTTCACCAACAAGCGGCAATCATCTACATTGATTCCAAGGGCGTCATTCCTGAATCTGAATTGCACAAGTACACACCCGGTCTCCCCATTGAAGAAATAAGAATTGGTGAACAGAGATTTTGGTTAAGTTGGCAAGACATATCACACCAATCATTTGTCCTTTCATCAATAATCATGATCTTAACGCGGTTTTTCCAAATGGGGCCCAATAATCCCAACGTTGCGCAAATCGTTGACAAAATTGTGTCCTTCATTTACTACCTTCATAATTTCTCCGATGTACAACAACATGCATCTCCCTTTTTGCTTTTGATGATTCAATGGCCGTTGCTTGTGACTGGGTTGCATGCAACACGTGAAGAACAACAGTTGCTTTTGTTAAAGTATTTTGCCATGGTGGGACAGATTGGCGCTGCTACTGCTAATGTGTCGGTCAAGATGTTGAAGAAACAATGGAAGGGAACATCGTCATTTGAAGCTGGTGATACTCTCATATATTAAGCGCTTTATGGAATAGTGAAATGAATCTTTTCTTTTGTTTTAAATCTACAAGCTCTCACCATTGTCACACGTTTCGTTTATTAGTTTATAAATATACACATAGTCCATCATTACCACCACGCACATACATTCTCTTTCTTTCTTTCTTTCTCTCTCTCTCTCTCTCTCTCTCTCTCTCTCTCTCCTTTTCTCTCTTTTGTCAACTCTCACTCCAAGTTTACCAATCGCCAGGCACAAGTGGTTCTCTAGCAACAGGGATATTTCTTTGAT
This sequence comes from Lodderomyces margitis, assembly GCF_024628925.1. Taxonomy (NCBI): domain Eukaryota; kingdom Fungi; phylum Ascomycota; class Pichiomycetes; order Serinales; family Debaryomycetaceae; genus Lodderomyces; species Lodderomyces margitis. The sequence goes on from NW_026261855.1 coordinate 39,652, forward strand.
ATTTGGTTCCACCAGGCCTACAAGGAGGAATATAAGGATCAGGATGTTTCCATTCCTTCAATTTCGCTTCAGTGGCTTTAATAACTTTCTCCAACTCCTCCGGTGTGCTGATATGTTTATTAGCTTCAAACTGCGAGCGGATATTTATGGTTTGAGCGCGATACAAGTCAAATTTCAATGAATGGTCAAATGCGGTACGTAATGCTTGTCTGAATAATGAAGATACTCTTTTGGTGTTTGCTTCTGTGAAGGGTAATATTTGTGACATCTTTGGTGGTGGGACAAGTGGTCAAATGTCGTCGTCTGGGTTTGTCGTTTGGTTTGGTAATTTTTTTCCTTTATGAAATTATTGGTTGAAATTTTTTTTGTTTTTCTTTACTGAATATTCGGTAGCGCAAAACTGCTACAATAGTACAATCATCATCACTTAAGATCCCATCGATAAGTGATGGGAGATTTAACGCGTATAGATAGATACCACCTACAACGTGATTCATTCATTCATTCATCCACTCGCCAAAATCATTCTCCTATTAAATAATGAAAAATTAATAAAAATAAAAAAAAAAAAAAAAGAAAAAATTCTATACAATCTTTATTCAATAATGTTCACGTAGTGAATTACTATCTATTTTGTAGCATTCAACTTACCTAATTTTTGTTTAGTGGCACCAGCATTAGCATTAGTGGCAACTTTCTTTCCGTCACTAAACTTACCGCCACCAGAACTACCACCACCACTACCATTGGTATTTCCATTAATACCCTTCTTATCACCAAACTTGTCTTTACCATCCTTATCACCACCAAACTTCTTTTTATTGTACCCGTTATTACTATTGTGGAAATTATTACCCGTTTTCGATTCTCTTGGTTCTAAATTAATAACGACACCATCCAATGTCGTCTCTTTGGCATCCAATGCCTTTCTCTGCGCTTCTTTCAAGACGAAATCACACAAGGCAATGTTTTGATTAGTACGGAAAAACTTTAATTCACCAAATTTCTTGGTGAGGTGATCTCTCAAGACTTTCTCATCGATGGATCGAATGCCACGAATGTAGATTGGATACCATTCGTCTTTTTTGAATTTGCCACTACCACCAGCACCGGTTGATTGTTGTTGTTGTTGTTGTGGGGTAGCTGCTGGGTTTTTTTTGGTGGAGATGGGTGTAGATGCGGTAGTGCTGGTTGATGTGGTTGGTTTGGATGTGGGTTTGGAAGCAGGAACGGCTTGGTATGCCAAATCGGCCCATGTCAATGGTTGAGGTGGACTCTTTGGTTTAGCTGGCTCTTCAGGCTTCTTTTCCTTCTTTTCCTCCTTTGGTTGTTGTTGTTGTGGCTCCTTTTCTGATGATTCCGATTTTGGAGCATCCTCGCTCTTTTCTTCGACGTTTTCTTGAACACCCGGCTCGGCTTCCTTCATTGCTTCAACTTCCTGTTCCTCCTTCTTCACCTCACGCTCAGCTGTTTTCTCGGTGGTGTTTATGGCTTCCGATGCTGGCTGCTCTTGTGTCTCAACAACTGGAACACCGCCATCAACCTTTGCAGCTGTTTTTTCGTCTACATCGACATTTCCACCCTCTTTAACATCCTCTTGGGTTGTTGATTTATTATCCTTGAATCCATTACTCTCAATGAATTTCAAAATATCATTGGCAACGTCATAAGTACTCTCCCTCTTACCTGGAGTCAAGACAAATGTTTGCGTGAATTGCTTAAAAGGTGAATCATTTTTGGACCACTCTCCAAAAGTGACAATGATAATGTTTTTCTCCAATGATACCTGGAAAGAGGCACTAGTAATGACAATTCTGTTTGTATCGTTACCTCCGCCCGATAAGTGCTCAGCAAAGCACTTTTTGATAGCGTCAGTTCCTCGAGCTTTATAACTAGTGGTTAACTCATCATCCTCATCATTATCGTCACCAACCGGGAAAGCGTCGTGCAAGATTGACGCATTTTCTTGGTAAATTTTATAAATAACATCCAATTTTGAGATGTAGAAATCATAGTACGATTTGATAAAGTACCAACCAATGTTTGAAACTCTCTCTTCAGTTAAAGCTTGTTCAGCTTTAGATAATGTAGTAGCAGTAGCAGCGGTAGCCTTATCTTGTTGAGCATTTGGAGCTTCTTTACGTTCCTCTTGGATAGGAGTTGGGGATGTAGTCATTTTAGTCTTTTCAATAGATCAAAAGGAGCGACAGATGATGCAGTTTATATAAATAGGGAATTAAAAAAGAAAAAAGGATTGTTTTGTTTCAACTAAAGTGTGGTCGGTGTATGTATATCTGTGTTGTAAAAACCTCACCAAATGCCTAATGTACAAAAAATGGTTTATACCCTGTGAGTAGAGTCTCTTTTGTAGTGGTATAGATCAAAGGAATACCTTCCCGTTTCTGGTTTCAAAATTTTTCACACACCACACCCCAAAGAAAAAAAAGAAAATGAACAATATATTCCATTGGTGTTTATATGCAGGTGTCCATTACAATTCACAGATGTTTCAATTCACCCTATTAACAGAGTATATGTTTCTATAGAGACTAGAGTTTGCATCTGCAACTGCAACTGCAATGTCGTGATTCAAACTATGTATAAGGCAACACCTTCGCCACTTCCACCGCTACAAACACCACGTTCCTTCTCTCTTTGCACTTGCCACGTTTCTTTATGACACGTCCTTTTCTATTGACACTCTCTCAACAATGCTTCCAAGATCTTGTTCTCCAAATCGCCCTTATTATCAACACCATTAAAACTCTTTACGCCCATTCTTCTCAACACCTCAATAGTCTTATCTCTTGGGAACCCCATATTTTCAAATTGAGTCACAATCGAATCATCAATACCATACAACGCCGAATCTCTAGCCTCAGCAGCAGCTCCTCCTCCTGCTCCTCCTGCTCCTGTTCCATCTGATTTCCCATCATTAGCATACAATTTTGTCCAGTACGCAGCAGTTTCTTCAAACCCAGCTTTATTACTCAAGTAATGTTTGGCAACTTCAGCATCTTGTGGATCATTAGGTTCAGGCGATTGTAACAAAAGTTGCAATGAGATCAACGTCGATTTCAAAGTCAAGACGGGTGTCCATTTATCTTTTAAAATGTTGAGACATATAGCTCCCGTGACTGACGAAATGTTGGGGTGGTACACCTTGGTGGTGAATTTCATTTGTGGTGGTTTGAATGGATATTCGTTGGGGATATCTATTGCAACTTGGAACAACCCACCTTGGTATGGTGTGCCTGGTGGGCCAGCAAAGTATCCTGTCAAATGGGTCAAATCGGCGTCATTGTTGAGTTCAAGCGTGACACCAGATTGCTTGTCTTGACGACACTCTTCCAATTCTTTTGCAATTCTCTTAACTCTTGACATTGTTAGGAAATCTTTTTACTTGTACTGAAAGTTCTGTAGTTGATGTCTGCTGTATTTTAATGTTGTTGCTTTAGACCCCAAAGTCGAAAGTGCTATGGTCGTAGTAACTGTGTGGAAATTTTGTTGTTATTCTTCCAAACGTTCAAATTTTCATCACTCGCATTTTTTGCCGCTGATTTTCCGCCACAACTACCACCACTAACGCAACTACCACAACCACTACCCAACAACTACTCTAAATAAAATAATCATTACATTCGTACAAAGTATTTACATAATACAAATTTCTAATAGACAGTAAGGACATCTAGTTCGACGTCATATACTTTCTTCTTCTCAGCTTGATCCCTTGACATTGGTAGACAAGGTATCAAATATAGTTTTAATCTCTTCAATCGAGTTTTTAACAAATGACAACTCAAATAACCCATAACTCTCATTCTTAACCAACTCGGTAAACAATATAGTTAATCCCCATGGATGTGGCTTGTTGACAATTCTTCTCTCCAATAACACCCTCGTTATTATTTCTTGCACCGCCAATTTAGTACTGGTTGATGAATTCCAGATTGAATTTGAACTAAAGAAATGCAACATGATGCCAATGAACCAATGGGTGTGGCTGTTGGGGTATCTCAATTGATTGGCAATACTATTCAATAAAATATATTTGAACTCGTTGGACCCATAATTCATCAAATCAACAAGCAAAGCCACTTGCGAAGTTTTGGTGTTGAAGCCACGATTGTTTGGTGTTCGTTCAGCAACGGCATTCATTCCAACGTGTAGGACCAAAGCATTGATCAATTTGGTATTAAACGTGATGGTTTCTGCATATCCAAATTCATCGGTGGCTTTAGGCTGGTTCAATTTAAGTCCATTGTATATTGTTCTCATCAATCCAGGAGCCGGAATACGCAAAAAGTTCTCCACCGGCTTCTTTAATCCAACTTTAGCCAAGTCCTCGATGGGCTTGTAGTACACATTGGGAGCATCGTTGATTTCCGGTAATCGTTCAACTTTCAAACCTTGAGTAAATGGATCCGGCACAGTTATATTCTTTGGAGTGGCCGATAACACAATATTCTTCAATTGAATATATCCTCTTGGAATTGCAGTCACCAATTGGTAATGGCACTCAACTAAAAACTCAGGATAATCATGGATCAATCCAACAAAGATTCTATTGATTCCCTTGAAAACAACATTCAATACATCGTGATTACTATCCTTGTTTTGATAAGTTTGTTGAAACTTCAATAACGAAGTCAACAATTTGACAACAATACCATATCCAACCTTATCCGGCAACTCAAGCGTTTGCGGCAAAAACATACGATGACTGATCAATGCAATCCAACTAAATGTAAACCCTGGGAACACAATTGGTTGAAGGGAGTTGAAAACATCACCAAAAAATGAATAAAAATCAACATCAAGATTGCTTGTAGCATCCTGATCCATTACTGATGCATCATTCCAAGTCGATAACAAAGATGAAAAAAATCTGAAATATGGACGATCATTCCAAGCCGATTTATTCTCATGATCAGCAACCAAATTCAATACAATCACAGCAATAATCTTTTTCAAATAATGAATGGCTTGTTGTTCATCTTCGATACTCAAAACAATTCTAACAATCAAGATTGCCAAACAATCGATTGACAAGTATGCCTCATGTTGAGTCCTACCCCTAAGCTCTTGCTCAGTGGTAAATACAAGGGTCGATATATCAATAGCTGCTTTCCAAAACGTTTTGAAGTAGTCGGCATTGTTTAGTATTCCCAGCGCTGCTAAACCAGCAACAAACTTGTCCTGGGCATCCCTAGTATCTTCATTACCATGAGTCAATAATCTCACCCATTCAGTAAAGACGTATCCCAATTGCACATACAATTCTGATGAGGCCGGCTTCGAAGTGTTCAATGCATCAAACAATTTATCAACTTCGGCTTTCGCTTGCTTATCGTCTTCACCAGTCAAGTCCAATTTCCGATATTCATATAATGCATCCAAAGTTTTAGCAAATTCCGATCTCAACGCAATTGGACGTGCTGTTTCTTCGGCAGTAAAGACATTCAACAAAAGACTAGCGCCAAATTTGACAATTGCTGGGTTATGCGATTCCTTGACAAGTTTACTAATCGAATCATCAAGTTTAATTGGTTGAATCAATTGCACCTTCAATAAAGATAAAATCACTGGCATGTTGAATTTCCTCTGATCAGACGAATTCACCAACCACCATATAACATCCTTGGCCGTTGAAGGAGAAAACTCACACAATTTGTCAAGAACAACCACATAAATTTCGTTGCTCATGGGGTTATTGTGCACCTGTGTGAACAAACAGTTGACCGCATATTGAGCTGCTCTTAATAACAAATCGGGATACTTCAACGCATTGCTTTGGGCAATCGCCAATGCTTGTGTTAATGTTGCCATTATAGGGTGGTTTGGAGGCAAGTCGGATAACTTGTTTTCAGAAACCTCAGACACTAATTGCACCGCCTTTTCACAATATTGAGTGATTGCAGAAAACAATTGCTCCAAAGGTATGATGTCTTCTTGAACAATGGATGTTTGCTGCTGCACTGGGAAATCTTGGCCAACTTGCTGCTGTTGTGCTTGTGCTTGTGCTTGTGCTTGTGCTTGTGCTTGTGCTTGTGCTTGTGGCTGTTGATGAGCAAGTTGCTGCGGTTGAGGATGAGCAAGAACCGATGGCACTCCTGTTGGGGTCATACCAGCACGAAGACCATCTAGCAGTTCAGTTCTTAATGCACCAAAATGCTCATAAATGTTCAACTGTTGCGCACTCAATCCTTTTGGATTCAATCCCAATGGTTCTGGTAATCTCAATGAATATTCGGGAGTACCTTCATCAACAAAAATCTCGTCTCCGGCATGGCGTTCACGATTCAAAAGGTAAGGTTGCATTCTTTCGTCAATCAAATCGGTCACATTTGTTGCTGCAATTTTATCAATAATTTCAACACAAAGTCCTACGTTTGATTGAATAGCGTTGTTTAATTCCATAATTGGTATTTCACTAGGGTTGTTACCCAAAAGTTGAATCATCGTTGCCTCGATCGTATCTGCAAGCATCTTCTTACCTGAACACAACACCATGCTATGTGATAATTGTTGTGCCATTCTATGGTAAGATCGTCTAATCTTTTCGATATCCTTTTCGGTGGCAAAATCTTTCTTGATCAAAAACTCGGTGGTTACCAAAACGGCCTCCGAAACTCTATTCATAATAGGTATTGCGCATTCACGAACAGCTCTGGATAAAGACGCTTGGAAAGCCCTTCTCAAGTTTGCATGTTGAGTGAAGATAGTATTTCCAACAAGAGTGCTGAAACTTGTATCCAACCCAGGCTCCACTTGTCCTTGTTGTGATTGCTGCTGTTGATGCTGTTGCTGGTATGATGCTTGTACTGAACCAAGTTGTTGTAGTTGTGGTTGTGGTTGTGGTTGGGGTTGGGGTTGTGGCTGTTGGTGTTGTGGCAACATTGGCTGCCCTGGAACTTGCACCTGTTGGAATGGTTTATCAAATGATTGAGGAGGAATTTGTGACACATTGCTGAAGTTGGATAATGTTTGCGATTGATCCAAATTCATCCTAGCCAACTCAGAAGCAAGATTTTCCCCTGCTTGTGGCAAGAGACCAAACATGGCTGCTAAACGACTTGGGTCCTTATCATGATTCCTAATCAAGCGACTTGGTTCAACTTCTTCAATTTTCATCTTGAACAAATTCATCAACACTTCAATCTCAAACTTGAGTTGCAAGACCAAATCAGCAAATTCGTACAATTCAGCCAATACTTGAAATATACCCCAAACCCAAGGATTGGGTGGTTTGAATACTTTTGAGTCTTGCACTTGACTCAAAATCTTGCAAACAAAAGGAAGTATCAAGCTCAATGAATCAAAATCATATGACTCAACAAGCAAAAACTTGATGGCAATCAAGTCTCTTCTCAAAGGCTTATCTTCAGCCAAAGTGATCCTTCCCAACCAAGCACCAAGGTTCTTGAGTTTATTTCGATCGGTTCGTGAATCTTTCGAATTACGGATCAAATGATACACCTCCTTCATGGTGATATTCATCACATACTCTTTGAAAACGGCATTGTCTAATGTCCTCACCAAATCGGAATACAACCCATGGTTATTTGGTTCGGCTTTGGCTCTATCAGCAACCAAATAGTCAGCAAACCAGGAGAAATATTCTTCCTTCAACACCTCGCGAATTTCAGCAACTCGCAAATTCTCCGATGTCATATTGTTAACCGAGAAAAGCAATTTATCTCTAATCTCCTCGGGCGGGTCTTCTTGTTGAGCTGATCCAATTGTTTGCTCAACATAGTTGATGGACTGGTATTTAGGTCCAACATCGGGAGTTGATGTTGGGGTTGTTCCTGTTTTGGACCCGCTTGCGCTAGTGCCACCACAAGGAATACCATTAGCGGCATCTTTAACAATCTGGTACATTTTAGCATGGGTCGATAATGAACGGCATTCCAACAAATGTTTGCAGTAGATTGGATACTCGTGTAGTTTTGACTTGAAATTGTACAATGATTGAACGGCAAACTTGAACAATTTTGAATCTGGCAGCTGATTGCAAGATTCCCAGATAAAGTTCAATGCAACTGTCAATGTTGTACCGTGTATCAAATCGTTTTCTAATAATGCACCAAATAATAATGATGTTGATGCTAATGCAGCTAATGGGTATTCGCCAAAAAATTTATATTCATCCAATAATGAATGTATCATACAAGCAAACACATCCTGTTGGTGAGGATCATCACTTGATTTCATCTTGATCAAAACATTGACAATCTCTGGTATATCAATGGTTTTGCTGTACATTTTGGAATAGTATTCCTTCATCTCCAACTCAACGTCACCAGGAAAGAAACTGGATTTGGCTTCATTTGCAAGTATTGCTTCATCGTGGCCATTGCTAAAATTGATCAACCTGGGGTACGTTGTTAAAAGCAATATTTGTAAATTCTTTAGTTTCTCCAAATCTACCAACCCATTGCTGCTCTTCAACTTTTCAAGAAGGTAATAAGCAGTTTTGATTTTCAAAATTGGTAAATGTTGAGGTTGCGATTGTAATGTTAACTGCTCCTGTTGTTGATGTTGCTGGACAGATTCGTAATCCTTTTGAGCTCTCTCAGTAAGTATATCTGATAATGACAGATACACCGAACTCTTCAACTGTTGATCATTCAATTTTGCCTCCAACTCTTTCTTGTAATCGTCATTCAAAAAAGAGGATTCAACAAGTAGTTTCACCGCCAACTTGACATCGACGCTCCACAATTGCTGCAAAACTTGATCCAATATATTGAGCTTTGAACTCACAACAGTTGTTTTTTCGGCAGCAGCAAATGTGTTTCTACTCTTGTAATAATCAATAACCTTGCCGACAACGATACCCAATTCTTGTAAAGTGCGAGCCACCTTCGGTAATGCAGGCGAGTCATTATCCATTAACAAGTAGAACAACGTATCGATCAAGTCATTAATAAATGGGGTCTTTTCAATCACCGACAATGCTGCCGCCAACACATACTCGGGAAATACTCTATAATCACGCTCAAACACCTGGTTTAAAAATGCATTTAGTTTATGGTCTTGTTCATTCAAGCTTTGCTGCACTTGCTGTGCTTGTACTTTAGTAATAACTTGCAACTCCAACTTGCCGACATTGATAAATTTCAATATATTTCTCCTAAGTTGTGGTTGGCCAAGAGTTGACCGGTCTTCTTCAAAACACAACAGTAAATTGTTGGATAATGCAATATCGTATCCACCTTGTGATGCATCGCATGTTTGTAAAATGTACAAAAGGGTCTTGTCAAACCACCACTCATAATTGAGGAAAATATCAATTGGATCTTGTTTGAAATCCAACGACGACAAGAATTGCGATACACTTGCTATTGAAGGTTGTGCATTTCTTTGGCTCGATTCAAATAGATTCTGCTGCAAGTAGTTAAAAACCTCGTACCAATTAATGTTGAGATTACCCAGTTGTTCAATTGCTCTGAAGCATGCTTGCAACTGTGCTCCTTTGGCATTGGATTCTGGCAAACTTACTGGTGTCGCAGTATATCCAAGTCCCTGTGACCCGGGTATTAGAATCTCCGCCAATACCAAAGCTATGCCTTGATCTACCTCATTTGGTTTGATTTGCAAAAGACTAGGCAACAACTTTTCTGGTACTATATTTTCAAACCCAACTTCTTGTAATAAATTTTTAAACGACATTTTCAATATGTATTTGTAGAACGTGGTGATTGGTTCAAGTCCTGAATCAAATGCCTTGATAGAACTAAGGGTGATTAACTTGCTTAAAAATGGGAAATATGGTTTATTTAAGATGTACTCAAGTAGCAAAGTCCAGTTGTAATTTTCAGGAAACTTTCTTGACTTGAAGATGCTTAATAATGAAGGAGGACACTTATCGAAATAAGATTTAACTTGCTCTGAATCTGCTGAGTTGTGGTACCTAACGGTTAAAATAAATGTTAAAATAGGATCGCAATGGAGCTTGGTAGTAAAATTAATGATATTAAATTCCTCTTTTACGATACTATCCAAGTGAATGCAGAATAGGTCGTAGTACTTTAAATCAGTAGCAATAAATTCTAACTCCTTTGAAAAAACCGTTTCAATTGGTGATACTTCCTGGCTGTTGTTGAAATCGCTAAATCTAATTAATCCAAATAACTTTTCAAAGTAGTTGTTTAAAACAATTGGATTACGCTCTTGTTTCTGTAATATGAATCGAATTTGCTTGTAATGTGAATTGACTGAAGATGGATCAACTGTAGTCAATAATATGGATAACTGGTTTATTACAACTTTTGTCAACTCAGGATCCTTGACTTGAATAGTGTCTGTTTCTTCTGCGTCTCTATTAATTTGAGGTTGCTGTCTGGGTGGTTGTTGTTGTTGTTTTTGGTTGGTTTTGGTCACAGTGCCCTTTGGGCTGTCACTAGATAATGATGAAGACACGATATTTAAAATATAGCAAAAAAACACAAACTTCTTGGCTTTAAAAAAGTTCTCAAAATTGTAATACTAGATGAAAGTAACAAAGATTGAACTTTATCAACGGTTGGCTGTGTTTGTTAATTGATGGGATAAAGATCCAGATGATGTTGCTCTGTGTTGTGTTGTACTGTTAGTGTCTTTGGTGTTGCCGTTGGTTGTGTTCTTAAAGTTTTTCGATTTTTTTTTTTTCTCCTTCTCTTTCTCTTCCACCACTTTTTCTTTTTCTTGACCAAAAGTACACGCCCTAAGAATAGTTACCCGGATATTTATATAGAGACACATTGCTTTATCTTTGGTACGATATATATATATATATATCTATATCCAGGAGTTACCAAAAATCGTCTTCATCCCAGTTTTCTTGTCGCCTGTCATTACTACTATTTTCAAGTTCCTCAGTATTAAATAAATCAGCATATGGATCAGCATTGGTCTTTTTCTGATTAGCATACTGTAAACTCAATTCTTTATCCCTGGCTTCAGCCATTTTCCTCTCCTTGACAATTTCCCTCACCAATGCATCTTGTGATTCTATAAATTCATCAGTTGATGATTCAGTTTTGGTCTTTGTTAATTTATTAATGATTGAATTCTCCCGTTTGGCAATTTTCAACCGCTTGACTAACTTGGAGTTTTTGAAAGTAACTGTACCTACATCCATGGATCCATCTGTATGCAAATTTTCGACTGGAGTATAAATGATGGTGATGTTGTTCAATTTATTTCCTTTTATTGAATTGGCTTTGGTGAGTTGACAAATTTGAACCAATAAATTTTCATCAATGGTGAAGTCATTAAATGATTTCCAATTCAAAATTTGCGATTTGGTTAGCTGCAAATATAAATGAGCTGACGAGTGATTGTCTACATGAAACCAAATGTTTTTGGGGTGTGAATGCTTGATTAGTGGGTCGTTTTCAAACTTATCTTTACCCATATAGATGGTGTGGTCAGAGTTTTCATCAGGTACGGTCATACCTAATAGATCATCATCATCGTTGCTAGTATGTGCTTTGAAATAGTAAACCATTGTTGGTGTAGCATTCATTTCTCATCTGTAGAAGTTTTACAAAACTCTTCAATTTATGCGGCTTTGCGCTACCGAGTAATGCCCAGATATAGAGCACAACAAGATTGTATTTACTTCTTTTGTTTCAAGCTCTTAGTTGGGATAGAAAGAATCCACTTTGTTACAAACAGCGATTATAGTTGTGTCCGAGACTCTACAGGTCAAAAGAAGTGTATCATTGTCAAGAGGTTGTAAACATTATTTTTTTGTAGTATTTTGCTGGCAAAAGTTTCCTTTTTTGGTTTCGTCATGAGACCAAACAAGAGTTAAATTATCTGGTTCTGCAACAAAAAGAAACCACTTCTAATAAACGAACCATGTAAACGTAAGCAACCAGTACTCCCAGTTTTTATAATAGATAATTTTATCATGTGAATATTTTGATGTGTATTGTCTTGGAGGATTCAATCGACTGAGTTTACTCCAGTTATTTTTACACGTGAAGATCAAAGGAAAAAAAAAGAAAGCCTTGTTTGTAGTACAACCCATATGCATCTCTTCTAAAATATATACGGAGGTAGTAGCAGAATAGAGTATTCTCTGTTGAAACACAAGGGTTGTTAGGAGCACTCCTTTCGCCGAGGTACACGTAAACAAAACAAAACTAAAGAGTGTGGATTACGTAATGGAATAGAGTTACACAAGTTGCGAAAAAAAAAAAACTTATTTAGACGCCAGAAGTGGGAACAATAAAATAAACAACGATGAAAAATTACCCTTTTGAGTTAACAAAAGGAGGTAGATATATATAGGAGAGTAAAGATTTTGACAGATTCAAATAGACATCTTTTCTTTCTTATCCAAAAACAGATATTCAGATACCAACTATCGTTCACTCATTCATTCATTTATTCATTAAACTCATCCACCCACTCACCCACTCATTCATTCATTCATTCATTTTTTTTTGAAATTTCAGAGCATTTTAACTACCATTCACTCATTAGACCATACATATCTTGCACTTTGCATAAATTAACTACGTATACCACAACGACATCATCCACAATTGCACCATCCACAACAACACTTGTCCAACCATGATTGATTTCGAATCACTACTCGAATTTGAAGAGTGTTTAAGTCAAGAGAGTACTAGCCTTGATAATTCATCAATCTTGAATAACTTAGAAAACAAGATCGATCATCTAACATTCAAAGAAGAAGAGGAAGATCAGAGTGACTTTTTCTCCACCAGCTCCACAACAACCTCATCCACTAACTTGTCGACGCGCTCCTCATTAGAAGAAATCATTGCATCCTACGACATTACTCAAGATGAATTCGCCACTTGTTTCAAGTGCGGCACAAACTTGTCAGTCACTACAACTAACCATAAATCGTGTTGTCAATCAACAATCGACCGTACTCTGACAATTGCATCCAACTTGGAGTCATTATACTGGACAAGTTTCATTGATAATCCTACTAGGACAATCAACACATTACCATTTTATACCGAGTTGGTTTTGAAACAAGGTATACCCAATTGTATTCGGTCACATGTATGGCAAAAATTATTCTTGCTCAACTATGACTCGATCCCTAAATCAATCAAGTTGGTGTATGTCAATTTCCAGCATTCGTATAGTTTGGAAGTATCACAACAGATTGAAAAAGATTTGACGAGAACGTTCCCCACGGTGGGGTTTTTCCAAAACCAAACAACGATTGATGACTTGTCAACAATTCTCAACGTTTATGCCAACTATGATTTAGAATTGGGCTATTGCCAGGGTTTGTTGTTCCTCGTTGGGGTATTGTATCACCACTTGCAATCGTGCGAATTGACATTTTATGCATTGACAACAATCATGGAAACTGAATTGGAGCTACATGATATATTCACAGCAGAGCATATGTCAAATACGTTAAACTTGTGGTTTTATCAATTCAGCCACATTCTCAAAACGGTTGATTTGCAATTGTATAATCATTTGGCTACTTGCCAAGTCAATATGCAAACATTCTTGTTCCAATGGTGGTTATCTTTTATGTCGTCGCATACTGCCGACTTGTCGATTATCAATCGTGTGATGGATCTTTGTCAATTTCAAGGATGGAAAATAGGAATGATGAAGATTAGTTTGGGGTTATTGATTGTTAATAAACCCATTTTGATGACTTTGGAACTGAGCGATGAAGAAGTTGTTTATCAACATTTGCTTAATGAATCAAAATGGGGCAATGTTGCCAATGATTTGGATTTATTTTTTGGCGATTTGTTGTTTTCTTGGAGTGATGAATTGTTTATGAATCCACCACAACCAGCGCACAATGTGGACTTGAGCGTTGCTTCCACGACAAAACCCCGTGTTTCAACACCTTCATCCTCATTACTAAATACGTTCAAGTCACTTTCGTTGAATTTGAAACAAAAGTCACCGGTCAAGCCATCAAGCAGTACACATAGGTCGCCTTATACTGGCTTATCTCGTGAACGGTCAAGTACCACTACTTCAAACAACTCGGGAATCAACAACTCAATGATAACATCGACAACGTCAGTATTTTCAACATCTACACATGCCCCCAATCTAAACAAGAACCTGGAATTAGATTCTATCTATTCCGATGTCAGTGAAGTCAGTAGTCAGCAAAGTGGAAATGACATCAAGTCATTTACCGATTACTTGAAATTGCCCTCTTTTGGACCCAACATTCACAAACGCAATGACACAGGGGACAATTTGAGTGGCAGTAATAGTAGTAGTAGTAGTAATAGCAGAGAATCGTTGTTGATGAATGAGAATGAGGCGTTAAAGTACCTACTCAAACAGGCGTATGCTACATTGGGCAAGGATGGCGTTGAAAAGGAAGAAACTGATACGTTGAGGCTGCAAATTGAGAAAATGGTTATGTAGGGAAAGACTAGGGTTATTTAGGTATTTTAGGAAACAGGAAATTGAGTTTTGGGCTATGATCTTCTTAGTTGTAGAGACAGATTGTATGACTATTACACTGCAAATGTCACCAAAGTCAGAACTTACAAGTGATGAGTGTCAATGTCGTCGTTAATCCCCGGAAGAGGTAATATATCTCAACGCAGCATAGAATAGCTCACACATACTATTCAATATATCCACCACCACGAAACACAATCTAAAATGGTGTCAATTCAAAAACTAAATCGTATATTCTTTTAAAATGATAAATAAACATAAAAAAATGGACATAAAGGTTGTCCTCTCTCTCTCTCTCTCTCTCACTTCTCTTCATGATATTGAGGGTGGGATAAAATATTCAACAACTCAAAACTGAAATTAACCCTCCATTTTATAGTAAAAAAGAAGCTCACATTACCCATTTCAAATTCACTATAGTCCATTTTTCTACCTCTCACTATCTTCCTCTCTCTTTTCCTCATATGCTCAAGCCACTGTTCTCTCTGTGTCTTTCCATCACTGCTTAAACATCCATATTAACAGGAAACTTACCAGCAGCCCTTTGATCATCCCATTTCTCAACCCAGTCTAAAGGACATAAACTAGTAAAAGTCTTGAAAAACAATTGGCATGGCTCAAAATCTTCACCTTTGACATTGACACATTTATGGTAATCAATGTAGGATTGTGCACAGTGTTTCGATTGGTTTTGGGTAGGGAATCTTGGGTCAAATTGTGGAGTCTCGAACTTGAAAGTGGCTGGATCGATTGGCATCTTTTTGTTAATGTATTGTATATAGATATATGTTGTAAAAGTTTCCTTTTGGGTGATGAAATAATTTTTTTTTCTCTTTGTAAATAATTGGTTTGGTGATTATTGGTTGGTGAAAGAAAAAACATACGACATCAAATGTAATTGGTAGCACTGTCGATGTATTTGTCCTTTCATTGGATAACTTATATGTCATAAAATATATAGTGACGACACGACACAGCAAAAATCAATATGGCAGCTATGTATATTCCTTACGTTAGTACTACACTGATCTTATTTTCAGTATTGAATCCGATTATCCTTTTATCAACTTTGGATGGTCCAATCGCTATCTAAATACAGAGAAAGATCCTTTCCACTAAGGAGTATATACATGACAGGTATATCATAAACTTTATCACCCTGTATCTCCTTTTGAGCATCCTTCTCTTCTTGCGTTCTAGCTGTCTTGCTCTCAGTCTCTTTCTCTTTATTATTTGGCTCCTTTTTCTTACTTCTATTCCCTGCACCACGAGCAATTGCTCCTGGAAATTCTCGTTCGACAACCTCAGAATCTAAACCATCATCATCGTCATCATCGTCATTGCCTTCATTGACATGGCTATCATTTTTACCATCAGCAATAGCAGTCATTTTTAAAGCCGTGCTAAAATCAACAACTTCAACCCCTTTGTTCACCTGCTTCTTATAAGGGTTAATCCGCGTTCGCACGCGTAATAAACAATTATACTGATGCACCTTCGATCCATGCTTCTGCTTGGCTATTTCAATTATTGATATGAGTTTCTGTACGTCTCGAGTCATACCTTCAAGCAAGATCGGTGTATCAGCTTGGAATAGGGTTAAAATTTTATCAATTCGTGATTTTATTACATCATTTTTGGTGATTTTGAAATGATCTATCTCAATGGAGGACTTGGATTGGATATCCGATAGTAGGGTTGATGTAAATTTAGCTACTTCCTCGTCTAATGAAGGCGTAGACATATTCATGTGTGTGTTTTTGTACGAATGTTTTCAAGACTGTTACTTTCTTCACATTTGGCGATGAACAAAAGGCAGAAAAAACAAATAAGTGCAGATTTCGTCATCATATCCCTACATCCCCCAAAAACACTTCCAAAAACACCTCCTGCAAAATATATGTACACATATTTATATATCTATATATATGTATGTTACTCAAACTCAACTAAACTCCACCTCAATCACACCTTTCAATTAATCTTCGTGAGGTAATGCAAAAAAGAAAAAACTGTATACAAATGAATTAAACTACTTTCAAAACGGCTCATTTCAACCAAAAATAAGGGGCTCTTACATCTCCACTAAGATTATCCATGGGATAGAGGGTATATAGAAATACATTCTCAGATTCTTTCCATCCGTATGTGGCATCTACCCATCCTAATTAGTTTTAAGATGCAACACACTCCTATAACTCGATCTGGAACTAGTGTTGGCACTGCTCAGATTGATAATGATTGACGTTGAATCTAAGTTTCCAAATCTATTGGTAGTCCCCAAATCCAAGTCGCCGCAAAATTGAGCCAAAGTTAAAATGGAATTTTGCACTTCGTGTAAATTTGATTGACGTCCATTACGTCTACTGCTATTACGACCCAAATGTCTAAATTTTCGAAAGTTCTTTCGATATGGTGAAGGTGAAGCTGAGGAGGTTGATGGTGATGCAGTCAAGCTGTGGTGCCCTGGTGATGGAATACCCATTGTTGGTCCTACTACCGATCCAGCTGTGTTTGTGGATGTCATCATCATCATTGCACTCGAAGATGATATATAGCCACCATTGGTGTTTACATTTGCCCCATTTGCATCTTGTTGTGGTGGTAATTGTGGAGGAGGTGGTGGTGGTAGTGGCTGTGGTAAAACAGCAAAGCTTTGGGTTGAGTTTTGCGCATAAAGCTGCTGCGTCAACATGTTGGTATATCCTGTCCCACCTATATGTCCAGTAATTTGTCTGACTGGAGTCACATACCCGTTGGGGTACAAGATGAATGTGTTTCCTTGTTGATCAGTTAGTCGAATATAGTTATTACCATAGTGATACGGGCTATGTACATGCCCATACCCATGCCCGTGACTCATTGACAGTCTATTGGAAACATTTAAGTCGATACTAGAATCTTTGCCTGGCTGCCGCTCTTTACCGATATTATTATTATTACTATTATTATTGGTTAATGAGTCAGGACCAAACGTCAAGCTCTCCCTACCTTTTATCAACTCCTTGACTTCTGAATCTACGCTTTCGGAATCATCACTAGTCGAAGTCGACGTTGCTGGTGTATTAGTTGTTGGTGTTGAATCAGTTGAGTTGGTTGAATTTGTCGAGTTGGTTGAAGTAGTGGAATCCCTCGAGTTGGTCAAGTTTGGAGTAACCATAGTTGAATCAGTTGTTATTGTTGTAATTACATCTGACATCAGGGGATTTTACTGTTAATTTACTTGCTTCTTTTCTTTAATGCTATTTTCAAAAAAGCCAATTGAGGATGGATAATGATAGCCAGGAACAAGAAGCTTCTGGTTTGAGGTAGTTGTAACTCTATGGGATGACGATCTTTCAAAAGTAAAGTTGGTGTTCTAAAAAAAAGGAATTTGATGGAAATTTGGTTGGTTCACAAAAATTTGCAAGTCTTAGAAAGATTCAATTATTGTATACACATTGTTTGATAAAAAAAATAAAGCAAAAAAAAGAGAACAAAAAGGATCATATGAATTTTACTTGGAAATACAATTTCGGGTTGGTGTTGTTCTTTATTTGCTATTAGTTAATAGCTTCAAATCTTGGCTTGGCTCAATGACTTTGCAATACTTTTGGATGTGAAAAAAATTCAAGAGGAAAATCTGACACAAGGATAAAGAGTGTTAAGATTTAGGAAAATACACGATGGTAGGGTGATCCAGAATGGTGAAGAATTAGGGAAACTGCAGTTAAGACAATAATGGGTATCTACTCCTATTTCACGGTCACAGTCTTCAAATAGCGAGGGTGGATAAATATTTCAAATCAGCTAAGCCCAACCTTGTGTCTGGATGTGCCATTTTAGTTTTAAATTGGTTTTCTATTTTTTAATTCTTTTTTTGTTATGTTGAATGTATAAGTATTTTGGACAGGGTTTCAGGGTTGTAGCGCCTGATCTCACCTCTCAAACGACTTAAACAGAGCATAGTAGTTGTTGGAAAACTCACATATTGATACTGGTGAGCTACTGTAACACGATATACTATCATGAACAGTGCCCCTTTGTTTTCCTGTGAAGTCAGACATAGATGTATAATCCTGTTCTTCTCCAGTTTCCTTTTTGCAATCGTAACTCTTTGTGTCAAAATAGAATCAAAAATACGGTAGCGCAAGTTTCTAGAAAGCAAGTATAGTACAGTTTTGCCTACATGGACACTACCTTTTCTCAATAAAAAGACACTTACTAACTACTGCTCTAATACCATCAAACATCAGCCGTGTTGGTTTGGACAGTATATAGTAACCAATTAGCCTTGGATATAATTGGAGTTGTTATCAGTCAATCTATGTTCTTCCACCTTTTCCTTTCTTTTTTCTTCTTATTCCAAACGGGTCATAGTTTCCTTTTGATTATCAGATTCGGTTATCTCCATTATGGCCCAATGGAAAATGAGTCAATTGTCTCCACCAAAACAAGTTTTTCTTTTGTTTTTTTTTTTTTTGACTCCGACTTCTATTTGCCGCGGTAATCTCCACTCACTTAGTCGACCACACAATTTTTTTTCTCTCTCTCCATTTTCAAATAATTCGTCATAAACGGTGTTTTATTCCTGTCTTTGCTACTCTTTTTTTTTTTCATAACGATATATATGTTGACAAATTGGTTGAAATCACCAATAAATAGCACTAGATCTTTTACTCAATTATTCAAATATCGCTCTTTAACAACCACAGCTATTACCAGAATGCCAGCTCCTTTCCAATACAAACAACCAGAACACAGATTGACCTTGATTCCAGGTCCAATTGAGTTTAGTGACGATGTTCTTGCATCAATGGCTATCCCCTCTCAAGCTCATACATCGCCTGACTTCATCTACACTTTTCAATACGTGCTTCAAAACTTGCGCAAGTTGTTTAAATCAACCGATTCCAACAGTCAAGGTTATGTATTGAGTGGATCAGGTACTTTGGGTTGGGATGTTGCTGCTACAAACATTATTGAACCCGGTGAAAAAGTACTTGTTTTGTCTACTGGGTTCTTTTCTGACTCATTTGCTGAATGTTTGAAAGTCTATGGTGCAAATGTCGACGTTATCACTGCTGAGATTGGCGATGTTGTTCCATTGGACAAGATTAAAGAACAATTGAAAAAGGAGAAATATTCTGCTATTACCATAACTCATGTTGATACCTCCACGTCAGTTGTTAGTGATGTTGAAGCTATCAGCAAAGTTGTCAAGGAAGTATCACCAGAAACATTGATTATTGTTGATGGTGTTTGTTCAGTTGGGGTTGAAGATGTTGAGTTTGACAAATGGGGATTGGATTTCGTTTTAACTGCTTCTCAAAAGGCCATTGGTGTTCCAGCTGGATTATCGATCTTTTACACCAGTGAAAGAGCATTGTCTAAAGCCTTAAACAAGGAGAAGGACACTACATTCTTTGCTAGTTTGAAGAGATGGACACCAATAATGAAGGCTTATGAAAGTGGTTCAGGTGCTTACTTTGCCACCCCTGCAGTGCAAACCATTACCGCTTTGAAAACATCCTTAGAGGAAATCTTTGCTGAAGGATTGGACAAGAGATTAGCCGTCCAAGCTAAAAAATCCGATGAATTTAAAGCTAAAGTTAATGAATTGGGATTGACAATCTTGCCCAAGAATGACAAAGTTGCTGCTCATGGATTAACCGCCGTTTACTTCCCCGAAGGTATCAATGGACCTGATTTGTTGAAGAAGTTGGGTGAAAAGGGTTATACAGTTGCTGGTGGTATCCACAAAAAGTTAGTCGGTAAGTACTTCCGTGTTGGCCACATGGGTTACTCCGTTTATGCTGGTCATATTGATAGTTTTGAAAAGGCTTTGGAAGAAAGTTTGAAGGAATTGAAGCAATAAATTGGCTTCTGATATGTCGTATGGTATAGACTATTTAAGTAAGACTCAAGAAACAGCCATTGATGTAGATTTCACTACCTGATCTTAAGGTGAGCCTGAGTTGGAATCGGGCAAAGTCCCAAAAAATACAGATCTGGGGAGATGCCTAGTGGGATCCACAGTTAAATCAATTTGCACGACATTTGTTGCAGCCTAGATGTTCTTGTCTTTCAGAGCTCTTTTGTGTTCAGCAATTATGCCTCCTAGTCTGAACCCATCGCATTTAGTCAAAATATGAGGGAATTTTGCTAAAACTGTGCTTTTGTGACTGGGTTGCAAAAAAATCGGACTTTGCCTTATTCAAGTAAACTTCCTAAAATCGCGTATTCTGTATTTGGCTCATCACCGAAGTTTTAGCTTCATCCACCGGCAGTGTGACTGCTATCCTCCACGAAGGGACTATTTGTGTCCTTGAGGGATTTTTGCTTTCCAGACCATGACCATCTTTTCGATCCCTTTGCACGAAAAAGCAAAATGCGCGCCACAGCTTTCTATAAGAAGGAGTCGGATTTTTTTCTTTCTCTCGATATTTTCTTATAACCACTACTAAAACCCAAACCAGGCTTCCTTCATATACATATACATATTCTAAACAGACATGTTTCGGTTAGGGGGCCCATTGAAACAAGCATGGCCATTGCTAACCAAACTGCCACTGCTTCCATGTCGATCCAACATAATGACCCAACCCCATGCGCTTCGACTTGTTAATAAGCGGCTCCCGATACGGACATTCACCAAAACAACTCGTTTACTACATGGACCTACAAGCGATGCTGATCCAAAAGCAGCAAAGCCATCTTTACCGAAGCCTCCAAATACCGAAGATAAATCGAGCTCGCCATACTCGCTCTTTGGAAGAAAAGTATCTACATCGGAATTATTCATGATGCGATCATTATTCAAAACAATCTGGCCCAAGGACAACCCCAAGTTCAAAATTAGAGTCATTATTGCCGTGTCGTTATTGATTGGCTCCAAATTGCTCAATGTAGAGGTGCCATTTCTTTTCAAGCAAATCATTGATCAAATGAATGTTGATTGGACCCAGGAAGTAGGCATACTATCCACTGTCATTGGTTCATTGATACTCGCATATGGTGGTGCCAGGTTTGGTGCCGTGTTGTTTGGTGAATTGAGAAATGCCATATTTGCCAGTGTGGCCCAAACTGCTATTAAAAGGGTGGCATCAAATACATTTAACCGTTTGATGAATATGGATTTACAATTTCATTTGTCGCAACAAACCGGTGGGTTGACGAGAGCAATTGATCGAGGAACTAAAGGTATTAGTTATGTGCTCACGGCTATGGTGTTTCACATTATACCCATTACGTTTGAGATTAGCATTGTTTGTGGGATTTTGAGTTACAACTATGGGTTACCCTTTGCCGCCATGACTTTTTGTACAATGTTAGCATACTCCATCTTCACCATAAAGACAACAGCATGGAGAACTAAATTTAGAAGGCAAGCCAACAATGCCGATAATCAAGCAGCCAGCGTTGCTTTGGATTCCTTGATCAATTATGAGAGTGTCAAGATCTTCAACAATGAAGCTTTCCAACTGCAAAAGTACAATAATGCGTTGACCAAGTTTCAAAATGCGCTGGTTAAAGTAGCCACTAGTTTGGCGTATCTCAATGCGGGGCAGAATTTTATATTCACCCTGGCACTAACAGCCATGATGTATATGGGGTGTCAAGGTGTCGTTTCGGGAGGATTGACCGTGGGTGACTTGGTCTTGATCAACCAACTAGTGTTTCAATTGAGTGTCCCGCTTAATTTCTTGGGTAGTGTTTATCGAGAATTGAAGCAGAGTTTACTCGATATGGAAAACTTGTTTCAGTTGCAAAATGTTCCCATCAAGGTTACTGACGCTGAAGGTGCTCCTCAGTTGAAATTGGACAAGACTAGCCCAGGTGAGATTAAGTTTGAAAATGTTACATTTGGGTATCATCCCGATAGACCCATTTTGAAAAATGTGTCATTCACGATCCCTGCGGGACAGAAAGTGGCAGTTGTTGGTCCGTCAGGAAGTGGGAAATCAACAATTTTACGTTTGGTGTTTAGATTCTACGATGTGGATCTGGGACGGATCTTGATTGATGGACAGGATATCACAAAAGTGTCGCTTGAATCATTGCGGAAAAAGATTGGTGTTGTGCCTCAGGAAACCCCTCTTTTCAATGACACCATCATTGAAAATATACGATATGGTGATTTGCAATCGACCGATGACCAAATTCACCAAGTTGTGTCGCTTGTACAACTAGACAACTTAATCAAGGACTTACCTGATGGAGAGAATACCATTGTTGGAGAACGAGGCATGATGATATCAGGTGGTGAAAAGCAAAGATTGGCCATTGCTCGTTTGCTTTTGAAGAACGCCCCCATCACATTTTTCGATGAAGCTACATCGGCCTTGGATACGCATACCGAGCAAGCATTATTAAAGACAATTAGAACCATTTTTAAACGCGACAATAGAACAAATGTATCAATTGCTCATAGGTTGAGAACGATTGCTGACGCCGACAAGATTATCGTGTTGAACAAGGGGCATGTACAGGAACAAGGATCGCATATGCAACTCTTGAGTGAGCCTGAGTCATTGTATGCCCAATTGTGGAACATTCAGGAGAATTTAGACGTTGAAGAACAATTGAGGTTGGAGGAGGAGGAACGGTTGAGAAAAGAAGAGCAGGAGTTGCAGGACCAGGAAAAGAAGGTGTAATTAGAGATAGAGAGAGATATATATAGCTTGAATATAGATAACATTTTCGGGTATTTAGATTGGATTTCGGGTATAATGTGCGGCTCGAATTAAAAACGAAATGTGAACGCCACAATAAAATTTTCGCATCAATTTTTAGATACCTCTGTTTTGACCATCTGAATAGACTACAACAGATAGTAAAATGTGTAGATCTGCTGATTGTCAAGTTTGCCGTACGTATGATATGCATATACTTTAAAAAGAAGTAATCACTAACTGCCTTCCCACCACAGTGAAAAAGACATGGACCGGATGTGGCATGCATGTGCCTAATGCCATGAACAGTGTTCCTAAAGACCAATGGTGCAGCTGTGAATCAGCTACGGGTGTTGAATTGAATGGATATCCTCCAAAGTTTGGTGATGCTAAATGACTAGGTGATCCAAGCATGGGCCCACAGTTGAACAATGGCGGAGGGTTTGCTTGGAATTGGATATTGATTGCCGCGGCGGTTTATTTGTTGGTTAGGAAGTTTAAACGTTGAGATTTTCTAAGGAAGTGAATGGTTAATTTTGCTTGCAGTGGATGGTATATATGTGTACGCTTGAAGTAGAAGAAGTATGAGTGGCATTTTTTGAAATATCCCCTCTTTTGTCATGCCTCTGGTCCCTACTTATAAAGTAAATTGAAACGACAAACTAGTATCTCATTCAGATTTCAGCATATCTCTTTTTGGCCTCCAGGAATGGATCTATATGAAGCTTTTCTGAAGCTTCGTCAACGCCTACTTCAAACTAGCCCATGTTATCTTTCCTGGACATTTACAGATATTTACTTATCGATCAGTTAACCAGATACAGTAAGTTTGTTTCCTGTTTGAGCTAGTACGCGCACGAAAGCAGCGGTAGGAGACTGACAGTTTGGCACAGTTTAGATAAAGGGTTCTATATTGCCACACATTTTATTTTGAAACATTTTGAATGGTGGTCTGGTGCATGAGAAACTATTTTAAAAGCGCCACCCCCTATGCTCAATTCGGAGCTTTTTTAGTTCTAAAGCCAAACCTATGGAGGAGATTTATTTCCCTGTTTTTCTCATAAATTGCCAATGTTGCTGTAAGTGCAAAGGTTAAGAAAAACAACAAGATTATCCAGAGCAATAACAGATATGTTCATTACTGAACGAGTCTAGACTTTGTTATAACTTCAAGCTTTTGGATAAAAGACCCCGAATTGAGGCAAATTAACGCATGAATCCCCTTTCTAAACAAAGTCAAATTATGTACACAAAATTGAAGCTATTTGCGCCTACAAAGATTCATAAGAATTTATTGACCGTGTCACCTTTTAGTTCTTACATTAGAAGTTAAATAATACGTTTTGGGTTAAATCAGATGGTCATGGGTGTTGACGAGTATACTCTTCAAAAGTCCTCAATAACTCAATCACCTTCGAACGTTCTAGGAATATATTTCGCAAATAGGGCCAACAGGCTGTTTGCTTCATGGGGCACATACTCCACCTTGGCCAGTTTCAACCTTTCCAAGTCAGTATTGTTGCTATGCCACTCCACACAATATCAATTACCAAAATAGATCTTCAAAAGAAGTCAAATTGATTTGCAATCCTCACATTATTCTCTTCCTTCTTCCTCTTTTTTGTTTTTCCCTTTGTTTTGAATCAGATGATTAATGAATTGACACTACAGTTTATACAAGGTGCCACATAACATGAATAGTACGCCCAACTGAAAACAAAGAACAAAGTGTGTCTATTAGACGAATAATATGACTCAACAATTGATTAATTCTTCCTGACTACAATATAACATCCATCTGTTAGATAAATCCTGCATTTTCAGAATAAAACCAAGAAGTAATCAAATGTAAACAAATAAGTTTTAGTAACACGCCTCAGAAACGCCCTTACCATCTATTTTTGTCGGTTGGATACCGTTTCAGTTCCAAATTCGCCCATATTGCATGTTCAGCACAAATTTATCGTCAAAATCCGGAAACTACAGAATATTGAAAACGCGTCGTCTTCATCTTTGCCTCTGTGAATACAAATGAGCTGAAAAATTGGCAGGCAATCAGTGGTCTAGATAATTGGAGTCTATCAGAGTGTTGATGTTGGGTGAAGTTCGCATTTTGCTTTGAAATTAAAAGGAATTATTAAAAACTAGCGGCCGTGCTGATACCTTTTAGCTTTTGGAGTAATTCATATACAGGAAGGCACCATGCAACTAAATTTTAGTTAAGCTCGATGTTTTATGCAAACGAGGAATTTGACGCGTCTCTCAGAGAGTATTAGTTGATGGGGGAGGCGGGTAACAGAAGGCATCCGTTTAGGGCGTATATTTGCAATCAAATAACGAAGAAGTCCGCGTTTCAACTACGAAGTTACAAGAACTTGGCCACGTCAGTGGGTTGTACATGACAAGGTGATACTGCTAAATTTCGAATATTTTTGAACAGGCTGCTGGTTTATTAATCGTTTAGTTGTCTGGCTTACTAGTGGTACCTTAAAAGAAGTTCGTGTGCCGATATGGTATCCCAAAATCACTGTTTAACTTCATTTACCTGGATTTCAAGGGTTCCAGCTAAAATTCAAACTACTGCCTGATGGATGCAAAGTCTAAATTTTGGACCATTTTCAACCACCTCATGGCTCTTAGAAATTCTTACAATCAAGGTATTATACTAAATTCCTTTCCCCAAAGTGTTCGTTTGCAAATGCTAGTGCATACATTTGGGAGATATATAAATAGTCCTTGGATATTCCTGAAAATATCCATCTTTCGGTTCTGAAAGGTTCTGAATCACACGACAAAGTATCAAACTTAACTTGGTTTCTTGTACTTCGGTAATTTAAGTCGAAAAGTCGATCGAATTTTTACTAAATGCAACTATTGTTAAGAGCTCAATTAGCATTGTGGCTATTCATTGTCACAGTATGGGCTAAAGATTTTAATGGAGGTACAACAGTTGATTGGGGTGTGCAAAATGTTGGACTTGGTGATGTTCATATTCACTCTGGTGCCATTTGGTCTATCATCAACAATGCTGCATCTGATTTTCATGGGAATATTAATGTTGAAGCAAACAGTGGTCTTTATGTTTCCAGTGTCACGCCTCGTGTTGCCTTGTCTGCTACTTTGTTCGATCTGATCTATGGTTTTGTTAACAATGGGGTTGTTTCCTTCAATGCAGTCAAAGGTGCTCCCGGATACGTGTTCAGAATTATGGGTAACAAGTTTGAAAACAATGGTGACTTGNTGGGGTAGTTTTACGGGATGCCTCTGTATTTGGTAAAGGGTTATGTTACAAGGATCAGAGAATGATTGTTGACATTGAGTTGAGATCTACTCCAAAGAAAGTTACAACGAAGAGCATAAAAACATCACAACAAAAATAATGTGCTATAGGTTGTTGGAATTAAGCATATAACCAGTTCGTCTAAACAACCACCGTCTGTTTCTACATGCATGTAACAACTAAAAGGCAATTAATTGTAAACAAACAAGAAAACTTCCAAGACTAGTCGTAATATAAAGGATTGCACTTCCAAATTTGCCTTAGACAGTTTCATCGTCAAAAAGAAATATAGAGAAATGAGGCATTTGAAGACGCGCAACTTTTAACGTACCAGTCAGGCATAACAAGTGAGCTGATAAATTACTATCAATTCCTTTCCTCGATTCGTGGAATGAGTGTGACAATGGCCGGTAAAACTTGTACTTTTTTTCCTTTGGAGATCGAGTTACCGTCTTGTTGAATTCTTCGTGGTAAGCCCTAAGTATTACTTACATTCAATGTCAAAATGTCACCACGTACCATCCACAATGCCGTTTGCTTAAAAGTTCTTGACTAATTCGGGTTCAAAGAATAACTACCAATTCATCTTTAGTTAAACTCAAAGCCCTTGTGTTGAAGCGAGTTTTGACGCGACTGCCAAGACTGACTGCCAAGACTGACTGCCAAGACTGACTGCCAAGATATATAAGTTGAGTTAATGTGGTAACGGAGTGCGTTAATTTAAGGCTCGAGTTTGCAGATGAACGATAAACAAGCTCCCGCTTTAACGATAGAGTACCGCACAGTTTCTCTGATCACAAAGTCTTAGTAGACTGGGCGGCTACTCCTAACTAAACCTTTACTTGTTTGACCAAACGAGTTGTCTGTTCAACTGCTTTGTTAGTACCCACTAGCAATGCCTTCGACAACGTAGGTGTAAAAATATTAGCTTTCCAAAACTAGAATTGAACAGCAGTTTATTTACATTTGATTATCGGTTGTTCTTGTTTACTTAAAGATGAAGCAATACTTAACAGCGAAAATTTAAACCTTTTTGTAGGATGCAAAATTTAAAATTTAGACCCCATTAACCAATTCACCAGATTCAAAAGTTCGTACGATCGAGTAATGGCGCAACAATCTATCCAAAGTGCTTGTTTAAGAATAGCCATATCATACACAGGAAAAGTGTATAAATAGCCCTTTGGAAATCCCCTAGATGCCAATTGTTTTGAAACGTTTTCACCAGACAAAGAGACAAATACAATCTAGCTTGCTTATAAATAGAGACAAAGTCAAACGATAATTTCACTAATGCAAGGATTTTTAAGAACTCAATTAGCGGTGTGGCTATTCATTGTCACAGCATGGGCTAAAGATTTTAATGGAGGTACAACAGTTGATTGGGGTGTGCAAAATGTTGGCCTTGGTGATGTTCACATTCACTCTGGTGCCATCTGGTCTATCATCAACAACGCAGCATCTGATTTTCATGGGAATATCAAGGTTGATGCAAACAGTGGTCTTTATGTTTCCAGTGTTACGCCTCGTGTTGCCTTGTCTGCTACTTTGTTCGATCTGATGTATGGTTTTATTAACAATGGGGTTGTTTCCTTCAATGCAATCAAAGGTGCTCCCGGATATGTGTTCAGAATTATGGGTAACNTCTATCATCAACAATGCCGCATCTAATTTTCATGGGAATATCAAGGTTGAGGCAAACAGTGGTCTTTACGTTTCCAGTGTTACGCCTCGTGTTGTCTTGTCTGCTACTTTGCTTGATCTGATCTATGGTTTTATTAACGATGGGGTTGTTTCCTTCAATGCAATCAAAGGTGCTCCCGGATATGTGTTCAGAATTATGGGTAACAAGTTTGAAAACAATGGTGACTTGTTCTTTTCAGCTTCAGGTAAAGGATCTGTGGAGAGTGCTATAAAGAGTACCGACTGGCATAACAATGGGTTGATCCATGTGTACCAGCTGATGAAAAGTGACAGTTACACATTCTTGGGCATGGATGCAATGACAGCTACCAATAATGGCCAAATTTGTTTCACCAATCAAAACTATAAGCAACTCGCAAGCTTGATGGGAACTGGCTGTGTTACTGCACAAGGTAAATCTTCGTTTTACTTTATGAACACCAATTTACAAATTTCTGAAGGCCAGATATTTTACTTGACTAACGGTGAAACATCTATCATGGCCGTTGGATCAATCAACAATCCTCAGACTTTCCATGTAAGAGGTTTCGGAACAACCAATGGTCTTGCAAACAAAGTTGGATTGACAGCTACTTTATCGTCCCCGGTGCCAGGAAGGGGCCCATTCACCTACGACGCCGAGAAGGGTATTTTGACATTGTATGTCGGGTTGTATTCACAAAGGTTTGAAATTGGAACTGGGTACGACTATACTAAATTCCAAGTCGTTAGTGACAAAAGCAGAGGTTTGCCAGGTATATACTTGGGTGCTGTTCAATACAACGGTCCACCACCAAATAAGGGCGTGCCTCCAGAATGTAAGCCATGCAAGTCAATACCTCAGATTCCTGGAACGGGGCCAGAGGAGGCAGTCGATATGCCAGTAGTACTTTCTGACACATCTACAAGCTCATCCACAGGCACAAGTTCAATCCCAACCTCAAGTACAACTTTGAGTCCCACTATGAATCCCACTCTGAGTCCTACTTTGAGCCTAACTTCAAGCTCAGCATCAACCCGAGAAAAATCTACCACGACTACCACAGGTACAACCACGACCACAGAAACAAAAACAAAGGTAGTTACTGCTACTTGGACTGTAACAAAATCAGNAGGGATCAATCAGGAACCCTCAGACCTTCCATGTAAGAGGTTTCGGAACAACCAATGGTCTTGCAAACAAAGTTGGATTGAGAACTAGGTTATCTTCGCCGGTGCCAGGAAGAAGCCCATTCACCTACGACGCTGAGAAGGGTATTTTGACATTGTATGACTCGTTGCGCTCACAAAGGTTTGAAATTGGAACTGGGTACGACTATACTAAATTCCAAGTCGTTAGTGACAAAAGCAGAGGTTTGCCAGGAATACACTTGGGTGCTGTTCAATACAACGCTCCTCCACCAAATAAGGGCGTGCCTCCAGAATGTAAGCCATGTAAGTCTATTCCAGGCATCCCAGGAGTTGATGTCCCAACTCAACCAGACAAGACTACTGAAAAGACTCCAGACAAGACTACTGAGAAGGTTCCGGACAAGACTACTGAGAAGGTTCCAGATGCAACCAAAACAACCTCTACTGATAAACCCGGTAGACCAGGCGTTGTTACAGTTACAGATATAGTCACAGCCACAGTCATAGTAACCTCAACACATACTACCACCGGTACTATAGCCATTTAAAGGTGTCGTTGATGTAGGAGATTGCAGGTCTCAAAAATATACGTATACCCAGTCAATATTTTTTAATATTCAATGCAGAAAATTCTTTTAAATTATCNGCAGTTCCTCAAGTACTATTACTACTTTTGAACCAACGACCACAACAACCACAGATACAACCACGACCACAGAAACAAAAACAAAGGTAGTTACTGCTACTTGGACTGTAACAAAATCAGATGGACGTGTTGAAACCAAGTCAGGTGTTGTTTCCCATTCTGACAGTTCCTCAAGTACTATTATTACATTTGAGTCACCAACATCGTCTGATTCAGGCGCATATGAGCCAACAAGAAATACTTCTGAACCAACTAGCGCTTCTGAATCAGGTGGTAATACATCTGAACCTACTCGCAACCCAAGTGGTGATACATCGAAACCAACTGCCAACACATCGGAACCAACCGGTAATCTAAGTGACAACACATCTGAACCTACTGGAAACCCAAGTGGTAGTACATCTGAACCAACTGGTGCTGTTTCTGAGTCTACTGGAAATACTTCTGGATCTACTGGCGGTGCTTCAGAGCCAACTGGAAACCCAACCGGAAACCCAACTAGCGGTGCTTCAGAGCCATCAGGAAAACCAACAGGTAACCCAACCGGAAACCCAAGTGGAGGTGCTTCAGAGCCATCAGGNGATGTGGTTTCTATATCATGATTTGAAAGATGCCGTCCCAGCTACATCATATTAGTTCTCCAATGTATATTATTCAATCTGTACCAAAGTATAAACTATCTATAAACCTATTTCTAAAATGCCAATGGCTATCTAAAAATCTTTCTTCATTATACCATAATGTATTGCCTTTCCTTTCTTCTTCTCCTTCCCCCTGTTGTTCAAATTGTGTCACATCCATCGACGATAATTTACCAATAACCAACTTAACACGGGGAAACACATTTAGGATTCTCCTGATTCCAATTTCAGTTGATAGGAAGCTCACAAATATAATATCTTCTTGTTTAACTCCATGGTCAACCAATACCTGAATTGCCATGATTGCTCCGGCCCCACTAATTACCTGTGAATCAAACAACAATATTCTACCAATGTTATTGATATTATGAGGCAAACTTTCATAATGCAATTGGGGTTCACCCGTTGATGAATCACTTTGTATCAACATTTTACCTACAGTTAGTTCTGGAAATGTCTTTTTCAATGAGGTCATAAAACAATCGCCACTCCGAATGATGCTAACAGCAACCATTTGCAACTGCTGAGCCTGTAATCCCTGGTATTTATGTGGCTTTCCAAAACAAATAACTTGTCTTGGTACAAATTCAAAAAAGTTCACTTGTGCATATTCAAGTAAAAGTCCACTTATTCGATTGAAATAAAATATAAAATCATCTCTTGACGTTGTTTTGCTAAACAAGGTAGAATTGATTCCTTTTAGTTGATTTGTAGGCTTTAGTATTTTCAAATTGGGATAATTTTCCACCTTAAATTCAATGTTGTAGCCCAAGCTCTTCAAGTTTTGCAAGTGTCTTTTTGATTTAAGAGCTAATTGGTTTTTGATATGTTTAATCATAAGATCAATCGCAATTGTGTTGTCCAACCCGCGAGGGATAACTAAATCAGCGTTGTCTTTGGTGGGGTTTATATATTTGACAGCATTGGGTTTGACAAATTTTGTCCACTGCTTAATGGCTCCATCTAAATCTCGCCCTCTGTAAAGGATATCTCTTATCAAACGTCTTGATAAACAAATGTCTAAATCAGTGTCAACGTATATTTTCAAATCCATCATTGCTAACAATCTAGGATCATACAATGCGTATAATCCTTCAACTATAATAACATTGGCCCCGTATATGGTATTTGTCTTATCAGTTCTGGCGTGTTTTGCAAACGAGTAAACCGGAATCGTGGATTTACCTCCTTTTTTCAACGTACGCACAGTTTCCACAAGAGCATCCAAGTCCAACAGCAGCGGAGTGTCAAAATCATATTCATTCTCAAATGCTCGCTTACTCTGCTCCGGTGTCAATGACCTGTAAAAGTTATCAAACGATAGTAGCACCGTCCAGGGTTGATTTATGCCTTGAATTATCTGTTGTGAAATTGACGTTTTGCCACTTCCTGAATTACCGGCTATTCCGATGATATAAGGTGCAGTCCAAGGGGGGATATAAGATGAATGAACAAGTTTGTCATGAAGTTGTTCATCTTGCGAGATCTCCGACGTTGAGTTGACTCGAGACTCTGTTACTGGAGAAGCAGAAGAAAGGGAAACAGCTGATTCTGCAGGACTGGCAAACGATGAATGTCCTAATTTAGATGCATTTGAAACCCCCAACATTGGGCTAGTAATGGATGACAGATTGGGATACTCAATTGGTTCACCAACACCCCTATCACTATTTTCATCCACCTTCAATCCACGAAATGACTGTGACGAATTTACAGATAAAGTCTCTCCATCTTGGTATAGCGAATTCTCGTTTTCATCATCAGGTCGGAGAGTCTCTCCCGCAAGGGAGATAAAGGAGGAAGTTTCATTCTGCGCTGGTGCAATTCTAGAATACCTTCTTTGCTTTGGAGCCAGTGACATGAGATATATTTGAATGTTTCGGATAATTTAACTGACACACTGATAAAATCGAGGTACCCAATAATTCCACGATGATCATCATCATCACTTTGTCTCTTTTTTTTTTACATGGTTGTAAAGAAAGAAAAAACAAGAACTCTTTTCCCCATGATAGGATAGGCCCACAAACCCTTGTGCTATAAAAAGGTTTACACTGTTATCACTTAAATCTTTGTGGTAGTCTTGAGTGAGAAATTACTGGTGATACAATCTGGTTGTAGAGGAGATCTCGATTCAAAGCAGTTACAGGTAGATATGGATGCCCCAAAACAGAGTGGAACAGGCTACCGCAGAAGACAAGTTAATATCGAATATGATGATGATGAGAAAGGAGATGTTGAAGTCATCTCAAATAAGGATCTAGGGCAACTGACCTCTGAATCCAATAGCAATAGTGATAAACTCAACCGAAACCATATGCCAGCATCACAACAACACTCCCTTGCAGATGAGTCTTGCAAAAGTCAGATTGAACTATACGACAATGCTTCCTTGCACCCTGAACAACCTCGAGAAGTGACTACAAGAAATAACTCAAATAATCACAAATACAACAAGAATACTGACGGTCGCAGATTTCGACCAGTTGAGCATAAGTCGATGCCCAGCAAAAAAGACTTATTAAACGGAAAAAGTCCTTATCAGGAGTCAGACAGGACCTTAAAAAGGAAAAATGATTGGGAAACAGAGCAATTTAACAAAGCACAACAATTGAATCTTCAAACTGATGATAAAATCCATTTGGCTAATAACGACGAATACGAGTATGTGTTTGATGAATCACAATATGTCAACTTTGACGAAAATGAAGAGACTATAATAAATGGAGAGGAAGAACAGGTTCAAGCACTCTCAAACAAACCGAAAGATTTAGAGTCTTTGCAAAAGTCGCTTCCCGTTTACCAATACAAGGATGAATTTTTGAACCTTTTACAGAATCACCAGGTGATTATAATAGTTGGAGAAACAGGATCAGGTAAGACGACTCAATTGCCTCAGTATCTATACGAAGGCGGCTACTCTCAAAACGATACAAAAATAATAGGCTGTACCCAACCAAGAAGAATAGCTGCCGTCTCAGTAGCTCAAAGGGTTGCTGATGAAATGGGGACATCATTGGGAGGCTCAAAGGGGAAAGTGGGGTACTCTATACGATTTGATGATAATTGTTCGCCATCAACTGTGATTAAATTCTCAACTGATGGTATGTTATTAAGAGAGTTTTTGAATGACCCAAGCTTATCCAATTATGGAGTAATAATGATTGATGAAGCACATGAACGTACACTATCAACGGAAATTTTATTGAGTTTATTGAAAGATTTAGCGTTGCAAAGAAAAGACTTGAAGATTGTGATTGCTAGTGCTACAATTAAAGCATCGAAGTTTTCCAACTATTTCAATGGGGCTCCTATTTTGAACATACCGGGTAGACGGTTCCCAGTAAAGATCCACTACACAAAACAACCTGAAGCCAATTACCTACAAGCAGTGATGACCACAATTTTCCAAATTCATTTAACACAACCGTTGCCAGGGGATATTCTAGTGTTTTTAACAGGACAAGACGAAATTGAAAGACTTGAAACACAAATACAAGAAGCTATAATGAAAATTGGTGACCAATTGGAAGAAAGAAAGTTATTGGTCTGTACAGTTTATGCCAATCTACCGAGTGAATACCAGAGCAGGATTTTTGAGCCGGCACCTATCAATACGAGAAAAGTTATATTGGCTACAAACATCGCTGAAACATCAATCACAATCGAAGGAGTATCATTTGTCATTGATCCTGGGTATGTCAAGCAAAACGAATTTAACCATTTAACGGGAATGGAGAGTCTAGTAGTTGTTCCCTGCTCCAAAGCCAATTGTGACCAAAGAGCTGGACGTGCAGGAAGAGTTGGACCAGGAAAATGTTTCCGAATGTTTACAAAACACTCATTTGACAATGAAATGGAAGATTCCCAAAAACCCGAAATTCAGCGCATCAATTTAAATTCAGTCATATTGTTGTTGTTATCACTTGGTGTCAATGATTTACTAAACTTTCAATTTTTGGATCCACCACCAAAGGAGAGCATTATGAAATCATTAAATTTGTTATACTCACTTGGAGCAATTAAATCGAGTGGTAAACTATCCAAAATTGGGTTTAAAATGAACGAATTTCCACTTGATCCAGTATTGACAAAATGTATTTTAAGTAGTGAGAAATATGGAGTCACCAGAGAAGTTTGCATAATCATTGCCATGTTGACAGAATCGTCAAACTTAAAGTATTTCCCAAAGCAGATTGACCAAGAGGTAATTAAAAAGAGACATGGCCAATTTGACGCCCCTGAAGGAGATCATTTGACATTGTTGAACATTTTCAATCAATGGCAAATTTCCGGATACTCAAAACACTGGTGTGAAGATTACTTCTTGCAATACAAGACTCTACAAAGATCACGCCATATCTTTCAACAAGTGATACGAATTTGCAAAAAAATTGGTGTCAATGTCAACGCCGAGCTGACTGGGGATGATAAATATAACATTGAAGACAAGCAAAGCCAAGATGAAGGAAAATCACCGTCGCAATTCTACATGTCTATCCAAAAGCTGTTTATTAGTGGCTTTTTCAACAATGTAGTCAAGTTATCACCTATGGGGGATTGCTATCAACCAATTTCAAAGTCAAGACAAAACATTCCTTGTTTTGTCCATCCGTCATCAACCTTGTTCAAAATTAAAATGCATAAGCCGAAGTACTTGATATACTATGAGTTGGTGCTCACTAGTAAGGAGTATATGAGGAATTGCTCTATCTTGGATGAGCTACTTGTGAAGAAGCTATTAAGTGATTTGTAAATAAATCTTAGTTCCGTAAAACTGACGATTGGATTGGAAGAGTATTGGCTTGTTTTGGATTGAAACGGAGTTCTCTTTGATAGGTATTTCGGTTTCCGATTTAGATATGCTTGCTCCATTGGTGTACCAATCCAATTGACAAAATGAGACTGGATGACTTATTCACTAATCTGGGCGTAGAGTACCAATGTAATAACAGATCTTCTAAACTCTCATTGTAGCTGCGACTCAGGGACATCATTAATACCTTGCTTCTGTTGAATGGCTACTTGTTCCTTTTTTTTTTATTTTTATTTTTTAACCACATAAATTGTTATGTTTACACACAAAGAGTTTGGGTTTGAATTACCTTCCTGTTTCCCCCCCCCCTCTCACTCACTTCAAGGACTTATAGCAGCTAGATGCCGCTATTCCTACCGGAATTTCATCAAGAAATACAAGCCAAGTTTTTGGACAGAGTCATTCCCGAGTTGAAAGAAGATTCAATCAATTTGGCTAATTATGAAGTAATTGATGACTTGTTATCCTTTCTTGAGTTACCACTGGATCCACCACTCATCCCATCAGAAGATATTTTCCACTTATTGTTGACAGTATCTTCAAGAAGCTCAAGCTGCAACTGGTCTTCGGCTCCGTCGAAATCCAAGTATGGTTTAGTGGAGACACAAGAACAACTATTAGCACTAAAACATAGCGACCAGTTGTTGCATAAATCAAGCCTAACTGATCGTTGTATCATCATATTGGAAAAATACAAAAACCTTGTTTACGATGGGAATCAAGGGGTATATAGGGCATTACAACAGACAATAAATCAGTTGGTGACGAAAGAAAGTAGCCGGAAACGAGCATCGAGCATCAGTTCAATGTTGAAGCCAACAGGAGAGTCACCAGTACCAGAACTTAAAGAGGAGAGAAATTCCAGAAAGAGGCGACAGACAGAGAAACAGTACAGAGAGGGCAGTGATGATACTTTGATTGTGATTAGTGATTCCGAGGAAGATTATAACGATCCCGAATTTACACTACCGCAAGTTGGAAAACAAGAAAGTGATGAAGCGTCCAAGGAATCGAGTCTAACCAATGGAACATCATACGAGACTTGGGATGGCTTGCGTGTTTTTGATGAACCTTTGCTAAAGGACCAATTTCGCATAAGCGATGGCAAGTTTGGTCTTTGGGATTTGGTAAATTGGTGTTTTTATTGTGCAGGGTTATCTACAGCTTACTATCCCCAAATTGTCTCATACAGTCACACAATTTACGAGGCACAGGCTACTACCTTACTCTTCATCTTCAATATAATCGAGTACAACTTGGTAGATGCGTTGAAAGAAATATTTAAAGATCAAGATTCATATGTAGCACTTTTCAATGGCCCCAAGGATAAAAATAAGCTTGCTAGCCTACAAGTGGAGGATAATTCAAGTATACTTTTGCTGAGGCTACTAAAGTCGTTGGGCTATTTACAAAGTCAATGGTACGATAGAGTTGTTGAATTTGTATTTAATGGATTGGATAGGCTACCCCCTTTTCCTAAAACTTGCTATCAACATGAAAGCATATTGGTACGAAAGGAGTTCAATAGAAAGCAAAGAAACACATCTTCTAGCGCTGAGTTCAATTTCGGTAGCGATAATATGAATTCTATGCTATTGAGATTCAAAATTTGTGCTATCGTATACTACTGGAGTTTAGTCTTTGATAAGAGGGTATTTTCTGGCAAGTCATTTGGTCGTAACTTAGCAACACATTTAGAGCCTTCAGAGTTGGTAAAGCTAATATGCGACAAATTCAGCAAGATTGATTATCGGTACTTAAGCGAATTCTACTATTCGCTATTGTCGGAATCGGCGATTCCAAACAAGTATAAACTGCTATTTTTGATGAATGTGGCAACTCGATTGTTAAAAAATATGATCGGTTCATCTGAGAGTGTCAGTTTTGAGCTCGACAACTTTTTACGTGCTGGAGAGGGGAACAATCAGGTGCATAACTTAGATATGATCTTGTCCTGGATCACTGAACCATCAATATACGCTCAACTAACAGAGGATGAGTCGTGGACTGCGTTTGAAAATTTTTACCAATCTTGGATGAAGATGAATTTTCTTCTTGAATGGGCTTTGTCGCTGACATTGTGTGATTTGAAACACACGGGGAACATGATGTACAAAGACTCCATAATTTATGAAAAAGTAAAAGCTGCAGATCGTTTGAGGGAAATAGCCTTTCAAGAGTTTCTCGTTTTCAGTTCAAAGCCTCTTGATGAATCAAATCTCAACTTTAATTTGGATCAAGGTTTTGTTGATCTGGTCAACAGGGACATGATGACTTGGGAACCATTCACATTGATACTATCGAACTACTTATAAGTCTACGTATGACCGGTGAGTCCCCATATTGGGGTTGATTTGATTTTTATACTATACTATTCGGAACCTAAATAATATGCTTTACTTTGAAATAATGCCTCAAATATTGGATTTGCCATCCCCCAAATCCCACCAAGGAGAATATAATGATAATAGAGAACCATTTGATTCTTGAGTTGGTGGATTCATTTGTATCCCTCATTCTCTCCTCTCTTCTTTTCAAATATTGCAATTCCTGAACAATTTCAGCTGTTAAGCTCTCAATCTTTTTCAACTCCACCTCCACTGGTTTCAATTTTTCACTTGCTTGTAACGCGTTCCAATCTCTTGCAGCAGCACCGCTTTCAACTTCCAACTCAACCAATCTAATAGAACTTTCTCTTGAGCCATGTTTCTTCCATTGCTGTTCCTGGTGGTTGTAGAAGCAAATATCCACGGCGGCATTATTATGAGAAGTGAATGCAATTTTCACCTTGCCCACAATATCTTTCCTTGTAGCATATTGGTTACCAACCGAATCAACAATGGTTATATCCAATCTTTGTCCGTCTCCCTTATACCCATCTGTGTTAATGTTGACTACAACCATCTGATTTTCCTGCACGAAATCTCGAATACAAACAGGTTCAGGACGTGGCACTGCTGGAACTTCAATATGCAATGCGTGAATGGCGCATGCTATAAATGATAAGATCAATGCAAAATTGAAAAAGTACTGCATTGGAGTATTTATATTGGTATAATGGTGGTGGTGGTGGTGGTGGTGACGATGATGTCCGGATAACCCTTATAACGTCAAGAAATGTGAAAAATTCCAATTGAGTTTGATTTTGATTTCGCTTTTGCTGTTTGCGTGTTCAGTTTTTTTTTCTTTTATTTTTTTTTTTTCGTTTTTTTTTTTCCTACTGTCAAAAGTCTCTCCTCTCCCAACTTCAACATTTTTTTATTTTTTTTAAAGACGTGTACACCCCTGTAGCAGAGTCTTTCTTTATACTTCCTAAACCGGAAGTCTACTAAAAGTTGAAGAAAAAAATAAGAAAAAGAAAAAGAAGAGAGAAAAAGACAAGAAGTGAAAAATTGTACAACTGGTTAGACTAGAAAACGATCTCCTAAAGTCATCCACAACCATGGCCAAAGCAAAAGCAAATACCACCATGATCAAAATGGTGTCAACTGCATTAACAGGATATGAAAAATGGTTCAGGATACCCAGAAGTGCTAGAAAATTGAATTTGATTTTATACGATCCAAGAGCTCAAAGACATTGTCTATTTAAAGAAGACAGAAAGAGAAAAATCGCCGAGTTACCACCCAAGGATTATGCTAGAAGACATCGCTAGTGGTGAGAGGGAGGTGAACCCCCCTCCTCCCACCAAGATAAAAAAAATTCAAATTAAAACATTACGATTAGTCACGACTTGTACATACTACACAATAAATTAGAACCTTTGAATGAACAGTAGTTTATTTTAATCTATTTACAAGTAAACTTCTATATCTATAACTTGAGATTTCTAATTTGCCAGTTGTTATCGACTTTCA
Organism: Lodderomyces margitis; assembly: GCF_024628925.1. Classification (NCBI taxonomy): domain Eukaryota; kingdom Fungi; phylum Ascomycota; class Pichiomycetes; order Serinales; family Debaryomycetaceae; genus Lodderomyces; species Lodderomyces margitis. The sequence continues at coordinate 78,802 of NW_026261855.1, forward strand.
ATAATTCGTTATCGCCAATGACAGTAACCAAATTGTTAGGGTTGTTGACAAGATAGTTTTGGGTAACATGCTGCAAATCTTGAATAGTTGTGCTAAGGAAATTTTCTCTTCTTTCTTGCCTCAAATCGTCGCTTATCCCTTCAAAAAATTGGGTAGAGCCTTGGCTTGCAACGTTGATAGGGGCATCTATACTTTGGAAGACCCTCAATTTGGCCTCTGTTAAATCCTTCTCGCTCCATTGAGCATTGAGGCCATAAGCAAACGATTCTTCAAATGTTTGGATGGACTTGACTGGATTGGGATCCCTATAAGAATAAAAGTCTAAAGTTCCCCCTAACCCGTCATAAGTCAAACCGCCTCCATAGGCACCATTAGCCTCTCTAATCTTGGAGTGTAGATTTTTAAATGTGTACAATTGCGATAGTATCTGTAAAGCAGCACCTTCTTTAGAAGAGAAGGATGCACCTTTCTTGGCCAAACATGAATAACCCACTTGGAATGGGAGATTAATTAATTGCTTTTCCGAGGTGTGATTATACTTGAATGACTCAAGTAAAGAGTCAAGACCATCAGTCGTGGCGGGCGTAGGTCCTGAAGATGCCATTTGCTCATCAAACTTGCTAATCAACAGCTCATTTTCTTTCACTGTTTCAAGGTCTCCTACTACTCTATATTTGAAATCACCTTGCAAAACTGCCTCCTTCATAGTCCTCAAAATTGGCAAAATTTCATTCTTCAAATAATCCTTGCCTTTGTTTTCAAGATTCCTATTCATTTCCATCACAAATTGAACCTGTTCTAATCCTCCAGTGACTTCTCTGATGTACTTGGCAGGGGTAATCTTTGAGTTACTGACTCCACATGCATAAGAATGGCCGCTTTCTGCAACTGCATTAATTTGGTTCTGTCCCATGTTTTTGATTAAAGTACTGAGCTTATCCAAAACTTCCTCATCATCACTAAGCCGAGTATCTTGTAAAATTTCTCGCCATAAGTCATAAATATTGGCTGCATTCTCTTTTAAAGCTGCTCCCGCCAACAGATACTGCAATTTCATCAGATTTATGTTATAAGGGTCAGGTGTTATCCTGTGGTTAAATGAGATCCCACCAGTAACCAACTGTATTTTAGTTTCAAGCTCGGTAATGGGCGTCTCTGTCGTACCTGCAAGGTTTGTCAAACAACTGTTGAATAGCGGAAGGTATTTGTAATATTTTGCTGACAAGAAAGGAATTTCCTTCAACGCATTTACATAAACAAGACCATTAGTATCGACAACTCTCTCATTTATATCCTTGTTGTTGACACGCACTACAGCAATATCATAAAATGACCCCCTTTTGGAAATATCCTCAACTGCTAAAGAAGGTAACACGTCTGCATCTTGCTCTTGAGTTTGAGACTCCGCCAATTCAATGTTCCTGTCGTAGATTTTTTGTCGATCATCCTCCGTTAGCTCTTCAATTTTGCTCAGTAAGTTGTCAGTCTCTATTTGACCCAATTGTTTTGCAAAATTATCTCTTGGTTCCATTGTAAATTTAAATTTTTGAGTTGCATTATTCAACAATGTATCATTCAATAATTCCTCAAACATCTTCAATCCTCTTTCCGAGTATTCTTTCTTGAACTTTGACAAAATTGCTTCCACAGTAAGGACCTCCAACGGGTCTGCACCGTTGACCCAAGAAGGAACTAGTGAACTTAGTAAACTAAATCCAAATTCGGGCTTGTGTCTTTTAAAACCCAACTCAATTTGATGCAACAACGCTTCAACTCTATTATTGTATGCCGAATCATTGGCGCTCAACCTCGGCATCACACTATCCCTGATACTATTGATAATCGCTGACTCCAAGCCTCCAACTTTTTCCTTAGTTAAGTAGTTGAAGCCAACTGTTATTGAGAAAAGGGAAGTTGTGGAGTCTAACCCGGAATTTGCAGAAAAATCTTCGGAATACCCACTCTCAATAAAGTCTTGATAAAGTGGCGAGCTATGACCATCGAAAAGTAGCGAAGCAAGAATCTTCCACTTAAACAAATTATAGTACATCAGTATATCCAAAGGGTTACCCAAGTACCACGTTATTGACGCGTTATACTGTTCCGATATGTCCTTGTTGATCATTGAATCGAAAGGGCCAGGAACTGTGACTTCGTGAACCTTTTTAGGATCGGTCACAAATATCGATTCCTTGACCTCTGAGCTTAAACATTTCTTGTCAAAGCCTTTAAAGTACTCATTGAGTCGGCGTAAGTGATTTTCTAACGGTAAATTACCATAAGTGAATGTTTTTGCATTTGACGGATGGTAATTTCGACTGTGAAAGTCAACCAATTCTTTGTAGGATAAATTGGTCATTTTTGTAGGATCTCCACCCGAGTTGTTCAAGGCTGGATAAACAGACTCCAAAAACTTAATGTAGAAGTAGTACATTGAATTGGAGTACTGTCCTTTCATCTCATTATAAACGACACCTTTGAATTCAAGCTTACTCTTAATATCTTCTAGAGCTGAGTTTTCCAATCTCCATCCCTCCTGTATGAAATCATTGTAATTCAACAACGGCTCAAGGACCGACGAGAGATACACGTCCATTAAATTTTCAAAGTCCTTGCGATTAGTCGTTGCAAATGGATAAAATGTATAGTCATGACCTGTCATTGCATTCATAAAGTTACTCAAACTTCTATTGGTCATTTTGAAAAACGGGTCCCGAACTGGGTACTTTTTCGACCCACACAAGGTTGTATGCTCTAGAATATGTGGCACCCCAGTGGCATCGGGTGGGTTCGTTTTAAATGCTATTGAAAATACATTGTTATTGTCATTAGCCGAATCCAAGTGCAAATGTTGGGCTCCACTTGCCTCATGTTTCAATAAAACTGCCACTAATGAAAATTCAGGTATCGTGGTTGTCTTGATAATTTCAAAGCCATGACTTTTGGACCTAATAGGATATTTGTGCAACGCAGTCGTACTACTTGACGCAGTTCGCTGTGCAGCAACCTGTTGCAAATTTCGCTTTAGGTTGTATCTTAGCATTGCTTTGATAAAGATGCACTATGATGATTATGATGATGACCTTAGTAAGGTGTATTCTCTTCTAGACCAAAAATCTTTCCGTCTGCGCATCCATTTTGCCATTAAAGTAGAGCATGTGACTTTAGTCACGTGACTGACACTTCAATTGATGCTTTCTTTGAATTTCTAGAGAAAAAGAGATGGTTGTCTTCTTTGGACTATTTAGAAACATATCTTATTATACAAGCTTTACCTATCCAGAATTTTCCTCGTTTCCGCTATTCAGTGGTAGATATAGATCTATCAGTAAATATTGTGTGTTCCGATTCCGGCAGAAAGTTTTTATTTTAAAAAATTTCTTTTTTTTCCCAATTGGTTTTACTACTTTTTTTTTTCATTCTGCATAATTTTTCAACTCTCTGGAGTAGAAACACTTTGCTGAGACCACCCAGACCCAATCGTCTCCACTTTTCATGAGTCAACCAGAGTCTAGACTAAAAATATCGCATGAGATACAGGTGAAAAGACCCGTTTCAAGCAATGCTCACCAGAATAATGCACAAAAAGTCACAACTTTGGGTGGCTTTATAGCTGGTGGTGTAGCCGCATGTGGGGCAGTTACCTTTACCAACCCAATAGAATTGATCAAAACAAGGATGCAACTTCAGGGCGAGCTATCGAAACTGTCAGGACAGGCCAAGCTATATAAAAACCCATTCCAAGCTTTCAAGACTATCTATGCACACGAAGGAATACGAGGTTTACAGCAAGGATTGATTTGTGGTTACTTTTACCAGCTTGGATTGAATGGTTGTAGGATTGGATTTTACGAGCCGAGTCGATACTATATCACCAGGTTGCTTACCCCAGCAAATATTGAAAATGGACATGTTCCACAAAACCTATTCATCAATGTTGTTGCCGGATTTGTATCTGGATCGGCTGGTGCAGTTTTGGCGTCTCCATTCTTTTTGGTGAAAACCAGGATGCAATCGTATTCGAAAACTGGTGCGGTTGGTCAACAGACATATTATAGTGGAGCATTTGATGGTTTACGGCTGATCTATAAAGCGGAAGGTTTCAAAGGATTATACCGTGGCGTGGATGCAGCCATTTTGAGGACGGGTGCTGGTTCTGCGGCCCAATTGCCAGTATACAACTTGACAAAAGGCTTTGTTTTGAAGCACCACATTGCCAAGGACAATACGTTATTGTTACATTTCATAAGTGCGTCAATGGCTGGTCTAGGCGTAGCAATTGTGATGAATCCCTGGGACGTTGTGTTGACAAGAATGTACAACCAAAAGGGAAACTTATACAAGGGACCTTTGGATTGTTTCCGGAAAACTATTGCTATCGAAGGCCCAATGGCCTTGTACAAGGGTTTTTGGGCTCAATTGTTTAGAGTTGGGCCTCATAGTATCTTGACGTTGATTTTTATGGAGCAATGCATGAATGCAATGGTTAAAATTGAACATAGACTTGGGTTGGCTCCTGCCTGAGAAGGCTAATATTTGTAAGAGTAGAATGATTATAGAGATAATAGATTTTTGTTAGAAATTTTTCAAGATACTTGCAGATGTTTAATAGTGGTGCTACTCTCGGGAATATTGGCGGAACTGTGAAAACCAAGTTTGGCCCTTTTTTATTAAACACTGGCTCCCCTCTCTCTCTCTCCAATTCTTATTGATATTGACTGACAATGATTGATGATTGATTTGGAATGGTCCACAAATAAGAAAGAAAATAAAAAATAAATTTTGGGTGTGAGAAAATCAAAACCTCTTCCAAGCATAATAAGCAAAAAGGAAAGAGTGAATTTAAGAGTTACAACTACATATACGCACAGAACATACACATACACACAAACATATAGCCACTACTACATCATAGTATAGCACTTACCTTTCTAAATCAGCAGATAAAGGGCTTGTTTGTTTTATCAAATTCTATTTTCAAATACGGCTTTTTATTTATTGTACTCATTCATTTAACGCCACTCGCATCAAAAGCTATTTGGAGTTTTAAAGTGTTGCAAAATCGTCCAAGTTGTGCAACGTTCATGCAAAATCAACTCACTTAGAAACTGATAAGCTGTGGAGCATAGAGTAAAGTACCCTGCATTCAAATCACTGGCCCCTTAAATGCGTGATTCCAACTACAGAGCCATCTCCAGCAATAAGGCAGCGGTTACCATAACTACCAGCCTTTATGATAGACGAGCATTAGATGTCACTTCAGATAAGCCTCTAGTCAATTCGCTTAATTATCTCACTTATTTGGTCAGCTCATCGGCAAAAGTCCGCGAGACGCTTTCCGTCGATGGGGGAATTGAGAGATTAATCGAAATATTGCATGAATGCCACAGCTGCGACCGGTATATCAACGACAATGGAGACAAACAGGTATTGATTGCCTGGAAATGGACATTAGCATTCCAGTGTTTAGTACTTGTCGGTACTAGAGGCACAGAAAAGATCAGACAAAAAGTGGTAAGAGCGGGCATCTTGCCAATTATTGCAACAGTACTAGACAACTACTTGACGTTGCACGAACAAGTGTTTTTGCATTCTACTACTACCCAGCTGCTGCACCAACAATCAGGACAACAACGAAATACATCTACCGACCCCACCCAGCAATCTGACACCCAAGTCCAAGAATTATTTCAATCCTTCTCCAATCAGGAACAGTCGGATAGCTTTACGGTACATCCTTCTGCTTTACGTGATGGTCCCAACGAAGAAGATTTATCAAACGCCACTTTTTTTCCAGTAACCAATGGCCTATATTATGATCAATTCCTGACCACTGCGACCGCTTTGGAATCCACAGCAACAGCAACCTTTTCGACTGACAATATCCTTCCCGCTGGCATGACACTAGACAACATTAGACACGAAGATGTTGAAAACTCAAGTCTCGAACATTTGTTCCAACTTCTTCGAGTGTCGTCATTTGATGACGGGAAGCAGCGAGATGGCAACTTCGAGAAGGAAAGCTATTCACACAGCCTGTCCATTCATTCAGAAGTGAAGCGAAACATTGTCGTTTTAAACATTTTAGGCAGGCTTCGAGAGACAAAAGAAGCCGATGTTTTCGAAGAAGGATTTGTCAATGACTGTGAGTTTGACATGGATAGCAATCTCCAATTCTTATCGGAATTGTACATGCGCGATATGAGCATCAACAGTAAAACCGGATCGAAAGCAGCCGTGCGGTCGTTTACAAAAACTGGAGTTGTGATACCCAAAGATGACGATATTGTTTGGTCTTTGCAACTACTAGCATATATATCGAAGTATCCCTATCTCAAGGAGGTTCTTCAAAATACCCATTTGGTATTGGATATGAGCATACGTGACAAACAATTGAAGATGTACCTTGAAAATCAGATTCGATTGAAGGTGAAAAAGTCCCTCAGCATCAAATCAAGACCCACAATAAGACCCAAATCCAGAAAACCGAGGATCACATATTTGAAAAAATTCAATCCGAGTGCGTCAAACTCCCCTCAAATGTTGACATCGTTGAACGATGACAGTTTAATTCCCAAAGGCGATAAATTTGCATTATGTGACTCAGGATACGCAGGAATTGAAGAAATTAGTCATGTTGAGATTAGCGCAAGAGCAGATGACGAAGCGGTTGAGGATGAGGAGGAAGTGGAAGTAGAAGACGACGAAGAAGAAGAGAATGAAGATGACGTTTACAATGGTAAAGAGAACTCTGATGGGGATTTGGAAGAGATCTTTTCCGACTCTAGTGAATGTACTTTCAAGGATTCCAGCGAAAGGGATGATCTCATGGCAAGCTTGTACGAAAGAGTAGTTGAGTGCGAGTCATTGGAGAATGACTTTTTACGAAAGGTCAAGCTATACCAATTGAACGAGAAGTTGAGTAGATTAGTCGATGAAGAGAGCAAGAAATTGTCAAGTGCCATCATCAAACAGAGATTGAAGAAAAGGGAGTTTCTTGAGCGTAAATGGGATTATGAAAAATATAAGTACTTTGATATTGACGAATACGATGAAGATAAGGATGACTCGTTAAGGGAATACAAAAGGATCAACTTGTTCCCCATTGTTGAAAAATTTACATTTTTATCAGGCACGGATATGTATTATTGGTCAGGGGTAATCATGAGAAATTCCTGTCGCAGAAATGATCTTAAAGGCGGTGTTCGTCAATGTGGAAACTTGGATTGCGGCAAGTGGGAAAAGTACCCACGCGAATTTTCAAAATGCCGCAGGTGTAAAAGAACAAAATACTGTTCCAGAGATTGCCAGATGAAAGCATGGCATTGTCATCGAAATTGGTGCATTCCCAGCTCATCAAGTAGCAGCGCCTGTAATCAAACTACTTCTTCCGTGCCCGTGCATCAACAAAACCAGGACGATACAAGGGGTGCAGGAAGAAGCAATACACTTTCTGATGACCCTGGAAGTCAAGCGGGAAGCGAAGGGGCCAATGAAGATGGGCAAGAGAGCCCTCATGAATTATCATAAATTGTAGCTAAATAGATATAATATATGAAACATGTATTCATAAGATATTGAAATTTATACTGTAGGTGGGACCATGTATCTGAAATGCATTTTGAATTATTGTATTTATTGGTGTTTCGTGGATGAAAACTCAAAGTTTCATTGGTGTAACTTGGTAGCTGGAGTTTATTACAGTAGTAGAAATTAAAAGGTCAAGGTAACTCTACCACCCCCACACACACCGCAATCGCCAATCACATGACGCGTCTACCCTTGGAAACAATAGACTTACTAAAACAAACACTCAATCTTTACAATACCATTGAAATAAATAACATTGTCGTATTCACAAAGGAACTACAGTATGTAGGAACATTTGGCTTTGATGATCAACAAACACTCCCAGAATTGTCTGAAGCAGGAGTAGCTGAATATCGCAAACTTGTCGACGCAATAGGTTCGAATGATAAGAAGTTGGTTAGTTTCGATACGGGACCAAGTGAAAAGTACATATGTCACGTAATGGATAAATTTGTTGTATTGTATCGGTTAAAAGCCCCGGTTGAAGAAGAAAGTGACATTCAGATTGATGATATTACGACCTCTCACGGTTAATATAATGGTAAAATTCAAAGAAGTGATCCTATTAGCGATATATGTGCCCCCAATTGGTTAAATCATTACGATATACTGGCAGTGTTGAGGTGTGTATATGACCCAAGGAGATTCAAGACAAGATAGTTTACACTAGAATGCTTACGCCGGATTAACATCATAGATGTTGTGATGTAGTAATGTTGCCGCTTTTTTCCAACAGCTATAGGTGTGTGGTGTTTAAGGTATGCGCTGATTATGGTTCAATGAGGCTATAAGAGGGGATCAAGCTATAATAAGGAAAGAAATCTTGTATATAATATGTGGCATGAGATAGGGCCACAATGCATTATGAGGTGAAGTGTATTGAGTGATATCAATACCTGAATATTGCGTTGCCAGAAAGTAACAACAGTAAAAACACAACGTATACATAGTAACCAATAGTGCTATATTTCGGTGATTTGGGAATGTGAATGACTCTGTCCCAACTCAATAGTGATTCTATATACAAATCAGTGAATACATATACTAAAAGAATGTTATTGTTTGCTATTTATCAACTTAAGACAGTTTACATTTTTAAAGAGAGCTTCATCAAAATAAAGCTACGGTGTGATCACCTTAGGATAGTTTCTTCTCTATAGCTGACTCAAAAATGAATCACCTTTAAACGAATGTAATTTGCGGTTGCAAAAACTAACACCAGGCTTTATAGAAGTATCTTAGTCTACACGTCCTTAACACATATCATCTAGTAGCTATCTATATATACTTAAATGGACATGTTGTATTTATTGTTAAACAAGGTATTATGTTCTGAGTTGGATTTTGTCTATCTAAAGCTAAATTGAATCTCTTGTACTAGCCTGTCTGTGTTTAGATATAAAGTGTTCAACGCAGTCGAGTTGTCTTTGATGTACGACTGAGTGTACTTGTAATCGTTTTAACGGCATGTCTTTTACTGTGGACTAATGGATTGAATGCTTGTCGGTGGTGTCAAAAAAGTTGAATTACCAATCAGTGTGTCGTAGAATAGTTTATTACGCCAAAGATTGTTTGTGGGTTTACTTTATACGAAGATCAACGTGAATGAAACCATGAAAAAGTGAACGCCACTAGCTGAAGTGATTCTTTTTTCTTGGCCTCTCGTAACTCATCTAGTTTCTAACCGATTCCAACCCCTTGTGCTATGAATGCCTATTACGTCCATAGCACCAAGTGGTTCTACGTGTCAAACTTGGTTTTCCTGTGGCTTCGTCGCGCGACTTTTGACAAAATTTGAAAAATTCATTTTTTAAAAACAATATTCAGAATAACGTCCTTTATCATTGATGTCAGTTTTCATTGCCAAAGTCAAAAGCGTTTTAAGTGGAGACACCGTTGTGGTGATCCCTTCAAAGTCAGCGCAAATCCCTCCTCCAGAAAGAATTATTACCTTGCAATATGTGAAACCAATTGACGAAATATTGTCGAAAGAATATCTTCGTCAATTGTTAATTGGTAAGGAAGTCAAGATCAAGGTTGAGGGAAAGGCAGGAAATAGGGAGTTTGGAGATATTAAGGCCCCAATATTTGAGTCGTTAATTGAATACTTGTTGACAAATGGTTACGTCAAGTTGAGAGACAATGTGCCCGATGAAGTTATCGATAATTTGGAGCAAATTGAAACTAGGGCCAAACAGAAACAAGTTGGGCTTTGGGATGGGAAATCCAAAAGCGTTGATGTTGTTCCATTGGATGAAAGCATCGTATTGCATTCCCAAAAACAACCGTTGAAATTTGTTGTGCAAAAAGTCATTAGTGGAGATCGAGTTGTAGCGTACATTTACGTCAACGATCACCAAGTTTCTGAGAGCCCATTTTTGTTAGCCGGTGTCAAAACTCCCAGAACTGATGATCCGAATCAACCGGCTCACTTGACTAAAGTTGTACAACAAGCTAAACTCTTTGTGGAAGAAAAATTGTTAACAACCAAGGCTGATTTGACGGCTGCTATCATTGGTAAGAGCCAATCAGGCGTTCCAGTTGCTTTAATCAATCATCCGCTGGGAAACGATGTCAGCCAAAAGCTTTTGGAGTTGGGGTATGCCGAAATTGTCGATTGGCAATCCACTCTCATTGGTTCAACAGCGATGTCTAGATTGAGAAAGGCTGAACAAGCGGCAAAGGCTCTTGGTAAGGGTATATTTGCTAGTTCTAGACCTACTGGCTCTACTGGCTCTACTGTTTCTATAGGTCAAGGATCAAAGTTGAAGACAGGGAGTACGGTAAATGTGTCCGTTGCCAGGGTCGTAAGTGCAGATACTTTAGCAGTGAGAGTGCCTGGTTCAGATGACGAGATTGTGGTACAATTAGCCTCCATTAGGGCCCCAAAGCCAAAAGATGTTACCTTGACGACAGATTCAGCTAAGCAACAGGCAATAGTAGCTTCAGCTCGTGAATTTGTTCGCTCCAACTTCATTGGCAAGCAATTTCTGGCTCATGTTGATGGTTATAGAGAAGCTAATAAGGACTTGGGTATCGAAGAACGACCACTCATCACAATTGCTGAGTTGTCTGAATCTATCGTCGCAAAAGGTGTAGCCTCCGTGACAAAGCATGGCAAAAACACCGAACATGAACGCTCCTATAATTGGGATAAGCTTGTGGAGTTGGAGGAGATCTCCAAAAAGCAAAAAAAGGGTATTCATGGAGACATTGATAAGTTTTTGACTGTTAGCACAAGAGTTGTTGATGCATCAGAAAACCATGCTAAAGCCAAGACGTTCTTGAATGGTTTCAAATCTAAAGGAAAGGTTTCTGGCTTCCATATTCTGTATGTTCCAAGAGCCAACAAAGTTAAACTCTTTAGTCCAAAAGAAAGCTTGACTTTGAATTTTATCCTTGGAGGTATAGCAAATGACGATTCGAAGGAGGCGGTAAAACATCTTCACAAAAAGTTTTTCCAAAGACCAGTTGAGTTTGAGGTTTATGATATTGACAAAGTGGGATCTTTTATTGGGAATTTATACGTAAGCTCTGGATCGTTGTTGATCCAAAAGGATTTGGTTGCTCAGGGTTTGATTAAGCTCCTGGACTTTGTAAACACCAATTCAGAAGCTGCATCTTTAATAAATGCCGAAGACAAAGCAAGAGAACAGAAGAAAGGAATTTGGAAGGACTATGATGAAACTGTTGAGAAAGAGGTTGCAAAAACGGCTTCTCAGTTGCAAGCTAGTAGTATCAGCACAGCCAAGCCGGAATTTTATGATGTCGTGGTTACACATATAAATGAGGATGGCGTGATTTATTTCCAAAAGTCGCTGAAGAAATTGGAAGAATTTGAGTCTCAGTTTGACCGTTTCCACGAGCAAAATGCAAGTGCCGCTAAACTGTCACAGGACTTACCGGTTGGTTTGGAAAAGGCTCCTAGAAGAGGTGAGTTGGTGTCTGCTAAATTTGATGGTAAATACTACCGGGCCAAAAGCTTGGGCTTGGTCAAGGGTAAGGTCGAGGTGTTGTTTATTGATTACGGAAACGTTGATTACGTTGGTGTGAGGGAATTACGGGCATTACCTACGAAGTTTGCATCAATTCCTGCGTTTGCATTCAGTTCGGTTTTGCAAAATTTGAAATTGCCACCCAAGAATACTGATTATTTTACCGCCGCAATTGAGTATTTGGAGGACTTGACTTTGGACAAGAAGTTGGTTGCCAGCGTTTTACCTGGACAAGATACCTCTTATGAAACTATCTTGTACGATGCTGAAGAGAGCTTGAAAGACGCTACGTACACAATCAATAAACAATTGGTGAGTCAAGGTTGGGCCATTGTCGACGCTAAGGTTGTTAACCCTGCTGTTAAAAAATACGTTGAAGAGTTATTGGAAGTGCAAAGATCAGCAAAGTCCCGTCACAAGGGGTGTTGGGAATTTGGCGATGTGTCGTTTGAGGAGGACAGTTTGTTGGTATAGGTGTACTTCAGCATTGGTAAAACATATATTGTGTGTATAGAAGAATGAGTTTCTCTGTAGTAAGGTGCACATTGATTTGTTGCAAATGCCGCAAAGAACTGTTGGTCGACGTTTCTATGCAGTTCTAGAAATTAAAAAGATAAAAAATAAAAAAAAAGAAAGGTCCAATTGTTTGTATGAGTTGTTAACTTTAAACAACCACTCAGTCTAATTCAAGATCGGCATCGCCCCTCACGACGTTGCACCTTTGAAATTGCTTACCACGTTCATGAAAGTACTGATACGACATTTGTTGACATACCTTGTATTTTGCAACTATCTGGCATTAGTTGTGGGCACAAAATTATCCCCAAATGATGTCACAGGTAAAATCAAGGATATCGAGGCGCTATTCTCCAAAGATGGGCCCACACTGGTCGTACTTGAGCAGTTTGACCATATAATTAAAGATGTACGCTCGTACCTGCTGGGCCAAGTTGTGGACTTGGAGCATAATGAATTGAACAAGTCTTTAACACAGTTACTTTTTAAACGTGCCTTGATCGAGATTAGTCTCAAAAAGGAAGCTTTGGCCATAGTTGACTTACAAGACGTTTTAAAGTTGGATCCTTTGATGAAACCAGCCGAGAATAAATTGGTGGAGATCTTAGTATCGAGGGGAGATTTTGCCAATTTGGAAAAGTATTTAAAAGATGCCAGTGACTCGCCTGGGTGGGATGCCATCAAAGTATTTAAAACTCATTGGGCGTTGGCGGAAAAGCTATACAATGAGAAAAAATTTGCCGAATGCTTGAAGGAACTTGATGAAATTATGGTAATTAGCAACTCAAATTATGGTGTCTATGAATTGTACTTGCAAGCCAGCTTGGAGTTGTTTAAAATTGATCCTCAGCAAAAAATAAAGTATATGGATGACCCGTCAACAAAAATCAATAAGATCATAATCTCAGTGTTATCCAACTTGATCAGACTCAACCCCGTCAAGAACCTCGAGTATTATGCACTCTTGTCGGAATTTTATCTAATAACGGAAGTTCAATTTGATCAAGCGTTCAAAATTGTGAAGAATTGTCTCAGAATAGATAATGATTTTAAGCCGTGTGGTGAATTATCTAAATTTTATTCGAGATATTCCAAGTTTCTCCAAGATTTAGAGAGCTATTCAATAATGAATGGTCATATATACCCCGATTTAGAAGTTGTTCACCAAAGCAATTTTGATAAAGAATTGATTGAGTTGGATTTTAAACAGATTAATTCGTTTTTATTCCATGATGATGTGAAACTAACCAAGACTGAACAAAAGAAGAAATCTTTAAAAGTGAAAACCAATTTTGGTTATTTGGTTGCTCGAGTTCAGGAATCTGCAAATGGATTATCCAATAGTGGATTAATGCTCTATACCGATTTGACCAAATTAGCCTGTGAGTCTTTTATTCAACTTGGGGATTACAAGAATAGTAAACCCATATGTAAACTTGTCAAGGACGAAGCGTTCTTTCCACCTGCTGTACCTGAAATTGACCAATTGTTGAAAAGGAAGGATTATCAAGGGGCCGAAAAGAAGTTGCTGAAATTCAATGGGTATGTTCGAAACACTAAGTTATACAAGGATAAACTGAAACCAGTTGAGGAGTATCTGGAAAAAATTAATCAAGAAAGACAGAGGCAACAACAGCAACAGTGGCAGCAACAGCAACAGCAACAACAACAACAACAACAACAACAACAGAGAAAACAACAGCAGCAAAGACAACAGTATCAACAGTTTAGACAACCCCAAAGCAAACCAAAAACTGACTATTACAAAATACTAGATATTGGACGAGATGCCGATGACAAAACTATACGAAAAGCATATAAAACCCAGACTTTAAAGTACCATCCTGATAAATACAAAGGCACTGACTTGACGCCAGAACAAATTGAACACAAGATGCAAGATGTCAATAAAGCATATGAAGTTTTATCTGATCCCGAATTGCGCGAACGTTATGATCGTGGAGTCGATCCCAACGATCCATTGAATGGTGCTCGTGGGGGAGGTTATGGACAACCACAGTACTACAAAGGATCTAATGGTGGTCAACAGTTTTCATTCAATTTTGGAAATGGAGGTGGTGGTGGTGGTGATTTTTTCCAACAGTTTTTTGGTGGGTTTGGCAATGGTGGTGGCGGAGGAGCAGGAAACCCCTTTGGGACTCACCATAAGGTCAAGATTAAGAAGAATAAAAAGAGTAACAAGAAGAAAAGTTAGAGATGTATGCGTATGGACGTGTGTTATTCTGGGTTATAGATTTTATAGAAAAAAAAAAACTAGGATTTAGTCGAGTGTGTAGTGAGATGTGTATTTCAACTTTGTAAAAACGAATTCGTTGCACTTTGCCATCTGGACTCGTGAGTTGTGAGGTGTTGGGTTTATTTTGATATGCTAATCAATTTTACTGCTTTGTATAAGTGGTGTGAACCACAATTTTTGTCTCCCTTTTCTTTGTGTCGTAGGTGATGCTGGCTTTCAACAAAGTGTTTTTACTTATTGATGTTTGGATGTGAGGGAGGAAATTGATAAGAAGAGGCAAACAGAGACAAACAGAGACAAAGACACAATAATGACGCCATTCTTTTAAAAAATCGACAACATTTGAGAGAGCATTTCTTCTTCAAAACAAGAACACCTTTGCTGTCAAGTCATTCATAGAACTTTGATCCCACTGCTTTTTAAAATTGTCAATTTTTTTTCAAGCCCCCCTCCCTTATTGGTTGACGACTTTCGCTAGTAAATTTTACCATACTTACTTATGAGGTATTCTGCTCTATTATCAATTATTACATTGTCAACGGTTGATGCATTTCCAACCTTAAAGTTTTGGCAAGACATTGTGCCTTTGGGTGAGACTGCACACAATCAAGGTAATCAGGCAGTTCTTGTCAACCCACAGGTTAGTGAAGCAGAGCCGCAATTCGACATCCAACTGATTAATCGTGGACAGCAGCAGCAACAGCAAGAAGAGGAGACACCTGGTCTGGTCCAGTATGAAGACGCTGAATCAATCACCATTGATGATATAATTGATGAATCTGCTTATTTGAAATTGCCAGAAATCGATTCTGAATCCTTACAATCAACTATCGAAGAACTGAATTTGCGCAAACGTGCCGAATCGTTATTTAAAATTGCCCAATACTCGACTAAAAAGTATGGCCATCCAACTAGAGTAATTGGTTCTCCAGGCCATTGGGCTACCATCAGATATATCATATCGGAATTGAAGAAATTAGGTGGGTATTACACCATCAAAACTCAAAGTTTCAAAGCAATTGACGGACATGTCGAGTCATTTTCGTTATTGATTGATGGTGTGCAACCAAAAAGTTTGAAATCATTGGCTTTAACCCCACCAACAGCTGATAAACGTCCAGTGCATGGTAACTTGGTATTAGTCGAGCTGAATGGATGTTCATTGCATGATTATCCCCATTTGACCAAAGGCAACATTGTTTTGATTAAACGAGGTGAATGTTCATTTGGTGACAAGTCGAGAAATGCTGGTAAATTGGGAGCCAAAGGAGCAATAATCTATGATTCTCAAGGTGCTGTGTCAGGAACATTGGGAACCCCCAATGGTGAAGAAGTTGCCACTGTTGCCGTTGATGAAAAAGACGTTGATGAATACATCAAGGAATTGAAGACCAATCCTAATCATCAATTTGAAACTACGTTGTATGTTGATGCTTATGTTAAGAATATATCCACTATAAATGTTGTTGCTGATACTGTATTTGGTGATCATGATAATATAGTTTCGTTGGGTGCCCATTCAGACTCAGTAGGAGCAGGACCCGGCATTAATGATGATGGATCGGGTACTATATCATTGCTAGAAGTTGCTCAGCAATTGACCAAGTACAAGATTAACAATGCCGTTAGGTTTGCATGGTGGGCAGCTGAAGAAGAAGGATTATTAGGATCAAGTTACTACGCTGAACATTTATCTAAAGGAGATAATGAGAAATTGAGATTGTTTATGGATTACGATATGATGGCTTCTCCT
Organism: Lodderomyces margitis; assembly: GCF_024628925.1. Classification (NCBI taxonomy): domain Eukaryota; kingdom Fungi; phylum Ascomycota; class Pichiomycetes; order Serinales; family Debaryomycetaceae; genus Lodderomyces; species Lodderomyces margitis. The sequence goes on from NW_026261855.1 coordinate 94,913, forward strand.
AATTATGAATATGAAGTTTACGACGCTAATAATAAAGACCATCCTAATGGATCGGGAAATTTGCGCGATTTATATATCGATTGGTACAAAACCCATGGTTTGAATTATACATTGGTTCCATTTGATGGTAGATCAGATTACGTCGGGTTTATTGAACAAGGTATACCGGCCGGTGGTATAGCCACAGGAGCAGAAAAGTTGAAGGATAAAGAGGCGAAACATAAATTTGGTGGCGATTTAGGCAAAGCATTTGATCCATGCTACCATCAGTTATGTGATGATTTGTCGAATCCAAGTTATGAAGCATGGGGGTTGAATACTAAATTGATTGCTCACTCAGTGGCTACCTACGCTAAAACATTTGACGGGTTCCCCAAGAGAGATAAAGTTGGTGGTGACGAAAAAGTCCAACAACAACTGATTGGTAATGATGTGTTGTTTACTAGAAGGGGTGATTTATATGTGATTTAGAAAAAAAAAAAAAGAAAGGTGCTTTATGTTCTAATTGCATATGCATACATCGAAGAACTGAACTCCGTATTCATAGTCGGCATTATTTCATTACATTTATTAGGTAGCGGATCTGACCTTTTCTAACAAAACAATTACAAAACTCCAAAAGTCAATCTTGACTTTTAATTCCTTTGTCGGTTTCGTAGATTTCCCTTTGTTAACCGCTTAGTGGACCGCTTCATCACCTGAGTAGTGACAATCTGATGTAACTGGCTTTCCGTTGGGAATGTTTTCTCAAGCGCACTCCCTAGCGAGCTCTTTTGTTGCTTTTTAAAGCTTTTACACGGCCCAAACTCTGTTATTAATAATATAATTATTCTTATTGTAATTCACTTTGTATGTTCGTTTATGGAATCACTATATATTTGGAACTAGGTCCTGGTCGCCCAATATTCAGGTATTGGTATCACTCACTCATTCCTCGTTGCCTGTTGTCACACTGTCTTATATCAACCAATATACCATTATACAGCTCAATTCTGCCTACAGCCTCATTGAACCATATAGCAACGAATAACATCAAAACACTATAGCTCATGAACAAGGCTGCAGTATTGCCACGTCACAACACATAGTTACTGTTTACATAGTTGGAATAGCAAATATTCCCAACTTTCTCCCTTATTCGTTCACTCTTTTCTCCCCCTTCCCAATTGTTACTTCTTCGTTTTTAATTTGCATCCAATTAGAATAAGAATACTTTACTCCTTAAAAAACATACATGAACGTGCTCAAACTTCTGAGGACTGGGCATCAGATGACATTTTTTTGAAAACATATTACTCAAGTAGCCTAGTTGTTATCTTGACTCAGGCCGGTGTCGTATAGAGGTTAGTACAAGTCGTTGTGGCTAAAAAAGCAATACCGACTAAACCCAGGTTCGATTCCTGGCACCGGCATTTCAAATTTAATTTTTTTTATTTTTTTTGAATCCAATTAAGACAATTTACAATGTTCTACATTATTTATATGAGCTTGAATTTCCTATCAAAGAACTTGAAGCTGTACAAAATTATTTTCCTTTTATAATTATTTCCTCGGATAATTACTTCCGAACGGCATTTATAGCGTTCATGAATACTTTGTGCATGTTTCACCACGGAAGTAAATATCCGAATGGAAAATACACCTTTAAAGCATTTTCAAGCTCATCTCGTCGTGATATGAGATATCCAATCTGGAATATTATGAATATGATAATTTCGGGCATAAAAATATATAGTATATATAGTTTAGATAGTTTAGAAATCAATCACTAATACACATATATTTTATCGTACGCACATTTTTACTAATATTTTGTTGCAAAAAACGAAACGAAAAAAAAAAGAAGAAACTTTCTGTTTTGTATTTGAGAATTAGCTAGTCCAACATTTGTTCTGAACTTTTTCCTCTTCTATATTGAGATTTCAAAGCTCCAAATAATGCAATTTAGGGTTGATATCCGGTAGAATTGGGAGATAATAACTCACTTGAAAACATGTTTGATTTATTACAGAAAGTTACTTGTTCTTCCAGTGTCGTTTATTTGGTTGCAAAAAAAAATAGGATAAAAAAGTAAGAACAAAAACGTTAGATTTATCAGTGACGCTGTGGAATACAGTGGCAACGATCATAACTTCAAATAAACACTATACATGAGACATAAATGGAATATTAAGTAAAAGGGTTGTACATGCATCTGTATTGCCTTTTGATTCTTAGTCTTTGTTTATGTACTAGCTCGATCATGGTGTGCTTTTTTACTCTTTAGTAAATTTTGTGAGAATATTTTCAAACACGTTATTTAATCTTCTTTTGGGAAAATGTAAGCATTTTAGAAACAGTGGTAGGAAGGTGATAGTTTATAGTAGGTTATTAGTAGTGTCAACAACTCTGTTCAATCGAAATAACATGCACTAATTGTAGTTTTGGAGAATAAAATGTGCTATGAGTGTCAGTGTCAGTGTCAGTGTCAGTGTCAATTTCAGTGTCTGCATTGGTCTAGGTGCTTTGTGTTGGAGAAATCATTAATGCATTATGCACAAAATGTTATATTGGGAGGAGAAATAGTCGTGTAATTACAAACAAATATTGAGGGTTACCAGTTACATATTTCCGGCACAATAGCTACCCTTCATACAGTCCATGGCCTCGTTTTACATTGAGCAACCAATGCATTTGAAACAGTTTGATAGTATTTAGATATCGAGACACGATGAACTGAACAGAAAAGGAAAAAGTGTCTCAGATTATTCTATTTAACTATAATTTAACTATTATATTTGCCACATCTTTTACTCAATTGAGGTTGTAAGTTTATGATGATTTTTTTCTCTATCTTGAGAGACTGCAGCAATAGTAGTAGTAGTAGTAGTAGTACAAATACTGGTGCTATGAAATGTGCGTGTGTGTGTAAAGAAAAGAAGGACAGTAAGGATTTAACATAGACATATATGGGGTTTACTTGTATTACTTTTCTAGCTGCAAAACGAATTAAATTGTTTTCTTTCATCTAACAATTAAATTGTTGCTTTTTTTTTTGTCTGTCTGTCTCAAAATATCCCTTTTTGCTTATTTTATTTTTCTGTCTATTGTATTTTTTCACTTTTTGTAATTCCCCCAAAAAACAAGACATAAAAGTAAAGACACGGCGACTCGGGATAATAGAACAAACGATAACTCCACTCGAAGGTTGGTTTTATTTTTTAATTTTTTATATTTTATTCTTATTGAATTAAGGTTTGCTATGTTTTAGTTAACAACAACACGTAGTTATGATACTTCAAAGAGGAGAAGAATGCCACATTTCCGATGTTGCTCCTTTGTTCCCAACTCGCGAAAAAATAAGAGAACAAACTAGGGGAAGGGGGGTTGTTTCTTTATAGCACAATTAAAGGATTTATAGTTTTGTCTTTTTTTTTTTTTTTCCTTTTTCTTTTGGTTTTGTTTTATTTTTTAAGAAAGTGGCGAATGTGATTAACGTACCAAAGCAAGATTATCACTTTGCTTTATGGGTACTAACTATAAATTTCCAATATATTTTAACGCAAGTTTTGATCTTTTCATTATAAAACACTCCCCTATTGTTAATATTATTTTTTATTATTATTCCTTTTTTTTATTTTTGGTTTGGACTCTGCATGTAGCTGTTCGTGTACCTTTGCAATATTATAATTCTGTTTCATACAGCACATATTATTATTTTTATTGTTATTGTCATCAAATGTTTGTTATGGAGGAGTAGTTTGCGTAAATAACAAACAAACAACAGCAGGCAGTAAAATTTTCTCAGCTCCAAAAATAGAGCCACATGCATACAACTATAATATTTTAATATACATAAATCCAGAATATACAATGTTAGCGCGTTAATTTGTGTCTCTGAATTAAATAGGGGAAAGATGGCTGGCCAAAACAAAAGAACAGCGAAAAGCAGCAACTGCCCCTCTACAAACTAAAACTCAAATAATGCTTCAAGTAGAGAAGGGGACTGCATTAGTTTTAGATTCATAAAACCCTTGTTAAAAGAGTCAAGCTTTGTTCTGGTGTATACTTGTGTTTTGTTTTTTTGTTTTAAATCTTTTGTGATTGTGCTCTGTGTAGGGGGTTGGATGCATAGTATGCTATAAAAGTAGTATATTTTCTTAGTATTGTTTTTGTTTTTTGTTTTAGTTCTATGCGGGTGGGGGTGTTTTTCTTTAGTGATTTATTGGCTTGTTGGCTATATTGTTTAAAAATTGTTTAATATAGATAATTCTCAAAAGTGAGTGAGAATAAAAAAATTAAAAAAAATAAAAAATGTCTCAAATCTTATTTAATTTTTTTCTTCCCTTTTGTGTCTTTGAATCTATTTTTCAAATATTATATATATAGAGACAATATATATAATAGTAACACCTAGTAGTAATAATATCACTCTGTTTTGTATTATTAAACAAAATTTGCATAAAACCGTCGGAATTCCTTCTTTTAAATTGTTTCAATGACAATGGTCACGTACATTTTGTTTTATTCCATGTCTCTTTATCTGTAAAATGACACCAAACAACTTCACTCCATCCCCCCTACATTAGTATCTACTACTTTCATATACTACTTATACAAAGAAATATAAGCGATAGAAAGAGAGAAATACAAATACAGGGAAACAGAGAGGGAAAGAAAGCCGTATTGCCAAGTGCCAGTTGATTTCTCGAGTCTTTAGAATAGTTGCAGTTCTTTTACATAAAATAGAACAAACTAGATTGATACCACGAGGAAGACACAGGGGAGTAGAAGTAGTAGTAGCAGTATTGTAAAACCAAGAGAATAATCGCTCAACTGCATAAATCTACTTATATCGATTGGTATACAACTGGTAAAATAGTAATCATTGAGTTTTATTCTTCTAGCTTATTCCCACATCGCATCACACTACATCACATCACACTACATCTCATCGCACCACATCACACAACCTGCATAATCTGTCAAACACCAATTGAAAGAAGCCCACCAAACCTTATATCGATATCAAGGTTTTTCAATTTATACAGAGGCTAAGCTAAAACTCTAAAAACGAAACAAAAAACAAAAAAGCACGGGAAAAGCTTTGTCATAAACGTATATTCAAAACCAAGGAACACGAATCACCATTCTTGCATTTGCACAGTTTTACAAACCCAGAGTTTAATCGAAACTGAAACGATTTTCAAAAGGTTGGACAACTGGGATAATAAAATAATCAAACAGAGAGAGAGTATCATAATATTTTACCCACAACAAAAGGTAAAAATTATTATGACAACCACCTAATCTTTGATTTAAGAAAAAAATATTTAGATTATTATATTTACCCAAAGGGTTGATAGTCCAGAGTTAATATAATACCACGTACGACTAGAATTATATTTATGACAAGAAATTGAGAGTTTTTGTTGTGTCCATTTAATATGTTACCACAATCTCAATCAACATCGGAATCACAACAAGAACAACAACAACTACAGCCTCATCAACGACATCAGACAGAACAACAACCATACCAGTTTGAACGATATTCACAACAACTTGAGAATTCACTACAAAAGGGCCTGTCTAAGGAAAAGTCACAACAACTGCAAGCAGATTCACAACAGTCAGTACAACACCAGCCATTATCTAGTAGCTTTACTCTGACCAACCACCCAGGACAATTTATTATCCCACAGCAGCAGCAACAACAACAACAACAACAACAACAGCAACGACAGCAGTTACAACAGTCGCTACATAATCCATTTCTGTTTCAGCAAAAAACAAGTACTGTTCCTCAACAACCGTTGGCTTACTCATTTCGACCTCCTAATTCACAAACATATCCTGTGCAATCGTATTACCAGCCACTACAGTATTCGCAACAAATGTCACCACATAATAATCAACGACAAGTACCACCTCAACAGCAGCAGCAACAACAACAACAACAACAACAACAACAACAACAACAACAACAACAACAACAACAACAACAACCTAAACAGCAGCAGCAGCAACAACCTTCGCAGCACATGCAGCAGCCCCAATCTCTCTTATATGACACCAACAATTACATGTACCAAACTATACCTTCAAGTTATCAGCCACGCCCACAATTGCCCATCCAACAACAACAACTCCATCACCAGCAGTATTACTCTCCCGCCAAAAACCCTTCGGTATCGTCACCACAGTCCTCCTCGCAAAAGGAGTCAAAAGTAAAAGCAGCTACCAGTCCAGTCGAAACTCACGAATTAGTTATATTTCCCAACTTCCCTGAACGGTTGCAAAAGATTCTCCCCCATCCTCCATTATCCAAGGCACCAGTTCGTCCTGATATTACAGTTTCAACAACAGCTAAAAGGGCTAAACGTAAATCCAAATTCACACCCGAGCAGGATGACTTAATTGTGAGTTTGAAACGCAAGGGGAAAAGCTGGGTAGAGATTGCAGAAATAACTGGTGTAGGATCTTACTTGACAGCCAGAAATAGATATCAGGTTATTGTTGGACAACAAGGTAATAATAATTCCAGTGCTTGGGACAATAACGATAAGATATTCTTGCGTAATTTATTAGATCCTGCAGAATTTGAAAAGTGGAGATATATTGCATCAGAATTGAACAAGTCAACAAACAAGAATTTCAATGATTTTGAAGTACGCGAAATGGTTAGAGTACTATTTTGGCTGAACCCAGCAAGTTTTGGTGTTAGTGAAGAGCTGATTAAAGAAGCGCTCAAGGAAAAGAAACAAACTGACAAAACCATTGAGCAAAGGGAACAACAACGCAAAAAGAAGATGAGTAATGTCGTTGGCGTCGATAGCAGTGACAATATTGGAAGTAGTAGTGGCGGTGGTGCAAGTGTTGGTGCCGCTGCTCCTAGTGGTGAACAAAGAAACCACTATCATGCAGATCAACCGCATCTTTACACTAAACCATTTTAAAAAGGAAAAAAAAAAACAAAACAGGGAGAGGGAGGAGGAAAGGGGAGGAGAGTGGTTGTTGTTGGTGAAACTTTAGCCGAGATAATGCAAGATTTTCAACCCCAAATTCCTACGATGATACTCAAAAGAAAGTCATTAAAGAACTTTATATGGTTTGTATACACTATGTAATATTATTTATATATTATTTCAATTCTGTCAGCATAAAAGGAAGATGCCTAAATTCACTAATCCCTAGGTTGTTGTATCTTTCAATTTCCTGTGAACAGCATCAATTTTATCTTGAGGAGTTTGATGCTTATCAACTCTGGTTCCTACTCTAATATCACTTTGAATACGAGCGACACCTCTCTTGTGTAGCACTTCATGCATGGTTCCAATCAAATCCATAACTTCATTCCAAGGACCAGCAATTGTTGTTCCAGCTGAATGTAACGTAGTGTCTAATTGGGATTCCTGAGCCAATTTGGTGATTATTGTTACTTCGTCAGAGACTGATGCGGAACCGGTACCAATCTGTTGAAAAAGAGGGGAAGTGGTGTTAGTAAATGGCATGGGTTAAAATCGAACATCGTCCGGAAGGGGAAAAAGGCAAAGGATATTGCTGACGGAAGGTTGCATATAACAAAAGAATAACTGTATAACGTACTGGTATAAGACAAACGTCTGCTAAACAATGAAGTGTGACGGTCATGATTTTATACTGCCGTCCCCGCTAACTCTTTTCGTTGAATTGATCGGGCAGATTTCCAAATGTAATTTTCGCGATTAATTGCGCGAAAAAAAGAAATATGTGTCCCCGTTGACCAAAACCTCAATTGCATCCATATCTTTAATTTTATGTGTCATCAACTTTGAATTGGATAAATACCTTCTATCCTACATTCTACACCATATTGAACTTGACCCCCCAGGAACATGACAATTACCCCTTGGAACGTTAAAACGGAGAAAAATCAAGAATTGATTGAATTTGCAAAAAAGTCATTGAATTATGCTCCACACGATGACGAAAATTATCAACTCATGATATCAGGTATGCTGTACGATCCAGCAGAACAAGAGTTGACCAACGTTCGAATGAGGGCAAGGGATTACTTGTTAGATTATGGGAATTTTAGATTTAGAGATTATAAAACTGCTGATGACTTTGCCAATGCCAAAAGAGACTATCTTGCTCAGTTTATTGGCCATGTTGGACCAGGTACATTTATGGAATATCCCATGTTTTTCGATTATGGATTCAATACGTATTTGGGTAAGAATTTTTATAGCAATTTCAATTTGACCATATTGGATTGCTCAGTTGTCAAGATTGGCGATAACGTCATGTGCGGAACAAACGTATCCATATTAACACCGGGTCATCCAATTGATCCTAATTTGAGAGTCATTGGTGAGGAAGACAGCGAGCAAGTATTGGAAAATGCATTGCCAGTAACAATTGGTGACAATTGTTGGCTATGTGGCGGATGTACTATAATTGGAGGAGTTACTATTGGCGAAGGCTGTGTCATTGGTGCTGGAAGTGTGGTTACTAGAGACGTGCCTGCCAATTCGTTGGTTGTGGGCGTTCCTGCTAGAGTTGTGAAAACTATGGATCCAAAAGATAAATCTGTTGATTTGAAACAGTTGATGAAGGAATACAAGGTTGGAGAGCATGGAACTGCAACATACAATATCAATTAATATATACATTTATCGATCTGGAGCATGCATATTATTAGACAAAGAGATCATCTCCAGAGAGCAATTGCTCTGAGTTTTAAAATTGGTAGAACCAGTTTGAGCAAATGTACACTACCTTCTTCTTTTTTGTTTTTTTGTTTTTTTATTTTGCCATTGTCGCCTCTCTCTCTGTCAATTGCGTTGGAATATTCTTTTTTTTTTGGTACACACGCAGCATACAATCTAACTGTTGGTTGCAGAAAGCTTTACAACAACTACAACAACAACACATTTTGAAAGAAAGCAGCTGGGTAGAGAAACACATTAAATCAATCAGATCACACTGCAATCTCATTGAAAGAGAAAGAAGAAGAATACGTAGAGATACCACACAACAACTACAAGAAAAAAAACGAAGGTATTACTAATAATGTCCGATAATATGCAAATAGACTCGCCATTGCAAGAAATCGACGAGGGTTTATACTCACGTCAATTGTATGTGTTGGGTAAAGAAGCAATGCTCAAGATGCAGAATGCCAACGTCTTAATCATTGGTTTAAATGGATTGGGTGTTGAGATTGCCAAAAACATTGCCCTTGCTGGGGTCAAATCATTAAGTTTGTACGATCCAAACCCAATTCAAATTCAAGATTTATCAACACAGTTTTTCCTTTCTGAGTCGGATATTGGTCAGCCAAGGGATCAAGTGAGTGCTGTTAAATTACGCGAATTGAATGCATATGTTCCTATTAGCGTTGTTGACAATGTCAAGGAAGAGACTTTGTTGAAATTTAAATGTATTGTTACAACCAATATCTCTTTGGAGCAACAAGTCCAAATCAATCAAATAACCCATGCCAATGACATTGGGTATATAAATGCCGATGTTCGTGGTTTATTTGGACAAATTTTTGTTGATTTTGGTGACAAGTTTACCATTGTTGATCAAACTGGCGAAGAACCATTGTCAGGGATTGTGTCTGATATTGAGAAAAATGGAACCGTAACTATGTTGGATGAAAATAGACATGGGCTTGAAGATGGCAATTATGTTAAATTTTCCGAAGTCGAAGGATTGCCAGCCTTGAATGAAGGCATACACAAGGTTGAAGTTTTGGGACCTTATGCATTCAAGATTAAGTTGGATGGAATCGAAGGTGAATACAAAAAGGGAGGTCTTTACACCCAAGTAAAAGTGCCAAAAGATGTTAAATTTGAACCTTTACTTGAACAGTTGAAAAACCCCGAGTTTTTAATATCCGATTTTGCCAAATTTGACAAACCAGCACAATTGCACATAGGATTCCAAGCCTTGCACGCCTTTAAGACCAAAAGACAAAGATTACCAAAACCTTATAATGTGGAGGATGCCAACGAAGCCTTTGCTTATGCTGAACAATTGGCTAAACAAAACAACGTTGAGGATATTGATGAATCGTATTTGAAGGAATTATTTTATCAAGCTCAGGGAGACATCCCGGGAATGGTGGCATTCTACGGCGGGTTAATTGCCCAAGAAGTTTTGAAATGTTGCTCCTCCAAGTTTACCCCAATCAAGCAATGGTTATATTTTGATTCATTGGAGTCGTTACCTGGTAAAGAAGAATACCCCCGCAGTGAAGAAAATAATAAGCCCATTGGCTCAAGATATGATGGGCAAATTGCCGTATTTGGTAAGAAATTCCAAGACAAAATTGCCAATTTAAAAGTATTCCTTGTCGGAGCCGGAGCCATTGGTTGCGAAATGTTGAAAAATTGGGCAATGATGGGATTAGGTTCAGGCCCTGATGGTAAGATTTTCATCACTGACAATGACTCGATTGAGAAATCCAACTTGAATCGTCAGTTTTTGTTTAGACCCAAAGACGTTGGTAAAAACAAGTCAGATGTTGCTGCGCAAGCGGTCCAAGCTATGAATCCTGCGTTGAAAGGCAAAATTGAATCAAGATTGGACAAAGTGGGACCAGAGACACAAGATATTTTTGACGATGCATTTTGGAACAATTTGGATTTGGTTACCAATGCATTGGACAACATCGAAGCTAGAACTTATGTTGATAGTCGGTGTGTATTTTTCCAAAAACCATTGTTAGAGTCTGGAACATTGGGAACAAAAGGTAACACACAAGTTGTTGTTCCATTTTTGACTGAGTCATACTCATCGTCGCATGACCCACCAGAAAAGTCAATTCCGTTATGTACCTTGAGATCGTTCCCCAGCAAAATTGACCACACTATTGCATGGGCCAAATCATTATTCCAAGGGTATTTCGTTGACTCACCAGAAAGTGTGAATTTGTATTTGAGTCAACCAAACTATGTTGAGCTGTCGTTGAAGCAAAACCCAGATAAGAAAGGAACTTTGGAAAACATTTCCAAGTACTTGAATCAACGTCCGTACAGTTTTGAAGATTGCATCAAGTGGGCCCGATTGGAATTCGAAACCAAATTCAATCACGAGATTAAGCAATTGTTGTACAATTTTCCCCACGATGCTAAGACCTCAACTGGAGAACCATTTTGGTCAGGACCCAAACGTGCTCCTACCCCATTAAAGTTTGACGTCAATAACAAGGACCATTTGGATTTCATTATTGGCGGGGCAAATTTGTTGGCATTCATTTATGGGTTGAAGGAGCAAAATAATATCGACACCAAGGTTTTGGATAAAGTTGAAGTCCCTGAATTCCAACCAAAGTCTGGAGTTAAGATTGCTGCTACTGATGCCGAAGCTGAGGAACAGGCTAATAACTTATCTTCTGATGACGATGAACAAGTTAGGAAAATTGCTGCATCTTTACCCGAGCCAAGCACTTTGGCTGGGTACAGATTGAGCCCAATTGAGTTTGAAAAGGACGACGATACCAACCACCATATAGAGTTTATCACTGCTGCTTCAAACTGTAGAGCATTAAACTATGGTATTGAAACTGCAGATGCCCACAAGACAAAGTTTATTGCCGGTAAGATTATTCCAGCTATTGCTACTACAACCGCATTGGTTACAGGGTTAGTGTGTCTTGAATTATACAAGGTTGTTGATAAGAAGGATGATATTGAGCAATACAAAAATGGGTTCATTAATTTGGCATTGCCATTTATTGGATTTTCTGAGCCTATAAAGTCAGCTCGTGCTAAATATGGCGCTAAAGAATACGACCAAGTATGGGATCAAATCATTATCGACAAAGACATAACATTACAAGAATTGATTGATAAGTTTGCCAATGAAGATAAATTGGAGATTTCAATTTTATCATACGACGTTGTTGTATTGTATGCTTCTTTCTTCCCGCCAAAAAAGAAGCAAGAGAGATTGGGCTTGCCTATTTCCCAAGTGGTTAAATTAGTCACCAAAAAGGATATTCCAGCCCACGTCCATTATTTGGTGTTGCAAGCCTGCTGCGAAGATGAAGAAGGTGAAGATGTAGACGTTCCACCAATCAGTATCAAGTACAAATAGATCTATTATTTCAATTTCGTGTTTTTTGGCGTCTTTATAAAATCGTATTTAGTTATATACAAATTGTTCCATTTTTCAAGATGTACACTTTATCAGCCATATTCATCATTTCTTGATTGTGAGTAATACAAAGGATCGTATATTTATTTTTCAAACTCATGATTAATTCCATGATGAGCTTAGCATTCACAGGATCTAGATTTGATGTGCATTCGTCAAATATCAATATTTTTGGTCGTCTAATCAATGCACGAACTATGGATAATCTTTGCAATTGACCTCCAGATAATAACGTATTGTTACCTTCACCCACTCTTGTGTGTAGCCCCTCAGGTAATGATATAACAAAATCATACACTCCACATAATCGAAGACAGTGTTGCAAGTCTTCAAAGTTGATTTGTTGGGTGGGGCTAATTCCATAAGTGAGATTTTCCAAGATTGACCCTTCAAAAAATTTCGGTAGTTGAGGAACAATACTAATGGTTTCTCTTAACCAATCAATATTTACCGTTGATATGTCATGTTGATAAATCGATATTGAATTAGAATTGCAGCCAATAAGACGTAATAAAAGTGATGCAATGGTTGATTTTCCTGACCCTGACTGGCCCACCAATCCAACCAACTGGTTTTTCCGAATCTTAAATGAAACATTGCGTAAAATATACTTGTCATCGTATTTGAAGCAAGTATTGTTAAAACTAATCACATTTCTATGGGCTTTAGGTATTTCATAACCATCGTTTTCAATTTTTGCCAATGGTGTCAGTTCAAGTAATTTAACAATATACGTGCCTGCTCGTTGACCTCTGGTGACCTCAGGCAACGAATGTATCAAGCTTGCTGCATTGGCCAATGTGAATGTTAGCAATGCCACCACTTGTAGCAACTGTCCATGAGTATATTCAAACTTGCCCGTTAACTCCATACCGTAATACAATATAACCCCGATAGCAACTGCTGAAATTAAATCATTTAACGCATATCCAATCCCCGTTTGAATTGCTCGGAAATCCCCGTCTTTATTGACCTTGTTCAAGTATTGATCAAATTTGTCGGCAAAATATCGATTCATGGAAAACAATTTAATAGTCTTAATTGAACTAACGGTTTGGTGAACATGAGTTTCAAGTTTTATGACGCTTGACTTGTATCTGTTTTCAGCCGATTGCAAAATTATGCTGTAAGCGGCAGTGATTAGCAATATCAAAGGAACAAATGAAAAACCAACAAGGGCCAATTTCCATCCAGAAATTATTGACCATATAATTCCAACGAGCACCATTGCCACCAAATTGACAATTATTGACAAAAAAGCACTCACCAAATTTCTCAAGTCCCTTGTATCATTCATCAACAAGGTAGTTACTTCAGCTGTTTTCATTTCTTTGAAAAAGGACATGTCTTGTCCATTTAGCTTTTCAAACGCAAGCTTTCGCAACATCACAATCCATCGTTCACTAGCATACGAGAGGATGAATTTTGCACCATAGGCGGTAAGTCCAATGAATGAGGCAATTCCAATCGACATACCCGACCATTGAATAATTTGCTGTGTGTCATCGCCACCAATGGACGCCTCAACTGTTGTTGCTAACAATTTTGCAAAGCAGTAGGAGAAAACTGGCGAAGCACCACCCTCCAAGATGGAAATCAAGATACCCATGATTATAACAAGCTTTGCATCAATTGTGTTGCTACAATACTTTAAAATTCCAAAGGTTCCCAAAAAAGTCTCTTTCTTGTCCAGTTTTTCAATGTCGTCTACGGCAGATATTCTCATAGCGGTGGTAGTGTTGGTTGTGCAATCATGTTTTTCAGTCATTATCTTCGTCGTAAGATCACCGTCCTGTAGATTAGCAAACTCTTTGAATTGTGCTTGTTTGACAACCGCTCCTTGTTCCATCATAATAACGTTATCATTCGGTTCAATGTGACTATAGTCATGAGTGATTGATATTGTAGTTTTGCCTCTTCTCCAAACTCTCACTCTGGCAAACAAAACCTGCTTGGTTTGGAAATCCAATGCACTGAATGCCTCGTCAAGAATCAACACTGGAGGGTTTTTTAACCTTGCTCTAGCAATCGCCAACCGTTGCTGCTGACCTCCAGATAAGGACAATGGGGTAATTTTAGTTTCCAAGTCCAAATCGAGCAAAGCAAAACCTGCTGCCTCATAGATCGAGTCAAGAGGTACGTTTTCAGTAGAATCATAGTCGTCAACCACTGCAAGGGCTATATTTTCTCGGACCGTGCCATTAAAAATGAAGGGCGTTTGCTGAAGCAACACTAGATTTTGAGATATCCAACACGAATCAAGCAGGTCAATGCCAATTCCGTCAATTGTAATTGCCCCACTATTCCTCCCATACAACTTCATCAAAAGAAGCGGTAATGTGGACTTTCCAGCACCAGATTTCCCAATAATGAAATTCATCTTTCCTGGTTCAACTAGAAAAGAAGCATCTCTCAAAATCAATTTGTCTCTGGCTGGGTAGTTGAAGCAAACATCACTAAACATAATTTCTCCGAAGCACGATAATGGGTACTTTTTTGTGTTCACTTTATATTCGCAATCTTCATTCAATGTCTGCAAATGAGATGCTATCCTGCTAGCCGCTGCATGAGCAGTGTTGATTATTGCCATCAACTGACTTATTTTGGATATTGACTGGCCCAACATCAAACACGAACTAAAACATGTAAACAATTGATTAACAGTGATTCTATTCCTCATTAGCAAATAATTTCCAAACCAAAACCCCTGAACAAACATCATCAAGGTGAGAAATTTCAAGATCCCCGAATTTGCTGCTATTGCGTTTGCCGCTCTATAGTATGCTTTTGCCGATGCATTGGTGAATCGCTTGAATTTAACCATCTCCACATATTTCCCATTAAATACTCGAACGGTTAATGGTGATGTGAGACACCAATCCAAAACTTTACTGGCATTTGAGCTGTGAGTGTTTTCAACCTCTTGCGCACGATAAGTAACGCTTCCAAAATACCAAGCGCAAAGAGCCATCACGGGGGCCGATGCCGTAATTATCAATGTAATAGCCCACGATTGATAGAATGACATAATGATTAACCCCACAATCAAGGCAACAGTTTGCACAGTTTCAGCCATAATTTCGGCATTTCCTGAACGTAGCTCCTCAATGCATCTATTGACTTGGGTCAACTCCCCCATGATGTTTGGGTTATTATCGTACCATTTTGTATCCTTCTTGAGCAAGCTATTGTATGTGGCAGACCTGGCACACAGCTGTTGTGTTTCGCCAAATTTCAACCACAACGACATGCCAAGCCAAACAGACACCATTTTCGCCAAACCGACTGCCATTAAAATGCCACATAGTTTTAGACAGTCACGGATAAACACGTCGTATGATGAGTAAGTCCCAAGATAGTAGTTGGACAACGCCCCGATTATGTTACCGTAAACAAGGGTTGCGATTGGCGTGCTGGCAGCTGATGCTGCCATGAAAGTTGTTCCCAATAGGAGTAGCAACCAGTCGCGTTTAAAGTTTAGAAACATAAATACGTTTCCCTTTGTAGTAATTGGAACATCGACCTCAGTACTGTATGCTTTTTTGCCCCTCATGGCGAAGAATGGGGCTTTACTTTGTCGTTATCCTCACTCAAAAGAATCCCTAATGTGCAACATCTTTGTTTTATATACCAAGAATGGTGCTCTGCCTCCTCCACTCCTCTTTAGTATAAAACCAAGTTTCACCTTTCCCAATTTAACAACAACATTGTCGGGTGCATTGCGGTGGTGGTAAAGAAAGTTGGATTTCCAGTTTCACTCTTTTTTCCTATCTTTTTGCAACAGAAAATTTTACTCAAGTTGGAATCGACAATTGCGAAAGCAAGAAACAAAATACACTGGATATCAGTCATATATAGTTAGATAGTGAATTGTGCAAAAAAACGATATGTAGGATGAATAAAAAGTTAGCAGTTTGGTTTTACAGTTTTAGTAACTACAATACAATTCATAAAGCATTATAATTATAAAAGAGAGTTAAACAACAAAGGATATATAAAAAAAAACAGCATCAATTTCATTTCTCAGTAACTCATTTGCATCATCATTCGTAAATAAAGGAATCCTTCCTCCAAATTAGTGCAAGATTGGAATAGCCTTAAAATCGACATCAACCATAGCAGAATCATTGGTACAAGAGACATCCAATTCCAACTTCCAATGCCTATCATACATATCCTCCTCTTCTTTGCTGAAGCCATGATCTGTCTCATCTCTAAAAGTCCAAGACAACCGATCAAATGTCTCCTTCATCTCCCCCTTGTCAAAATTCAACTCATAGCCACAACATTTCTGCAAGTCCTTAATCAAATGCTTCTGAATGTGGTGCTGCAAATTTCTCTTGAACTTTTTCGAGTTTTTATTTGTAGTTTCTTTGATTTTTTCTGGGTTGTCATGGCATTCCTTTAAAACAAAAGGAGGGTAGTAATGCAACCGACCGTGGAAATAGTCAAACTCGTTGTCCCATGTCTCATCGCGGACAAAGGCCTCAAATTGTTCCAATTCGTCAAATTCACGAATGGTGGGTGGTACTAAAACCTGCTTCATAACCCCAGGTTCTTCCACTGATTCGACTGAAGTGATGGACGATGATCTGGCTTTGGGAACTGCCTGCAAGTGATCCAATGGTTTAATATTCTCCAAATCTAATGGGACAGCATCAGACTTGTTCTTCTTCTTGTTGGCCCCCATGGTCTTTGAAATTGCTCTTTGTTGTAGTTGGGAAAACTAAGTTAAGGTCGTACTATTTTTGGTAACAATGGTGTGGAAAAGCGCAAAATTGATTTGATTTGCGTTTCTCGGACTTTTGTGTGTGTGTGTGTAGTAGTTAGTGTAAGTGTAATTTAGCAGCACAAACAAAATGTGTCAGCAGCAGCAGTAGTAGTATTAGTAGTAGTAGTGGTAATAATAGTACTCGCAGTGGTAGTAGTAAGTATTAGTAGTAGGTATTGTGGAAATAGAAGAAAGAAATTTGCTACAGTATTTATAGTAATTTAGTTTGCTATTTTTGTTTTGTTGATAAAAGAGGAGTAAAGTATTTCCTTTAGTCTATTTGAATATGATTGGTTGAAAATGAAAATAAAAAGAAACAAAAAGAAAAGGGAGAAGAAAGAATTGGGAGGGGAACGGAAAGTTAAATTAGTTAATTGGTTGGTTGGTTGGTTAAGGGGGGAGGGGAGTAATCGAATAAAGGGAGAAAGTTATTGTTTCTGTTGTTAAAGAGGATTTCTTAAGGAAAAAAATGAATATGAGGTCGTGTGAGTTTGTTCTGTTTTTTGTTTTTTTTGTGGGGAGATTTATAAAGGTTTGCATGCATGACCTCACACCACTCCTGTATGGTATGAATGGCAAATACAGTACAAAAAGACATACACCAGTAAACACACATAGTGGTATGACAGTTTAAAACCACCTGACTCCGAGTCATATAAGCAATCAGATGCTTTTTTCCTTTCTCCTTAGGAGATATACGGAATAGGAACAGCAAAACAATAACAGAGGCTAGATACGGGAGAGCAAAGCAAAAGGTTAAAACACCACCACAACCGTTCCCCTCCTTCTCCATTTACATTGAAAAACGTTTGACACGCAAAAATGGACCTTTCTGTAAATCTTATACCACGTAACCAAACAAAAGTAGGGATTGAATAGACTAGGGAATAGTCAGTGGAGAGAATAAAACTGCCTCTAAAACCATTATGTCAATTGATGCTGTGTCTCATGGACTGGATTGAAAAGTCCCTTAAAATGCGGTCGTCAACCACAGCCGAATCTAATTTATTCATGCTCACTCTATAGTTAAGACCCAACATTTGAATGTTATGGCCCACCTACTTGATATCTCTGACAATAGACAAGTGTACTGTTGGATAGAGGCTCAAAAAAGAGTTGCAAAAATCAGATAGTTGAGAAACATTTTGCAACTCAAGCGGCAGACGTGCCAATGACTTCCCGAAGACCCTGAATGTAATCGGTATTGTTTATACGATAACATATTCAAAGATCAGCCTCATACAATTGGGTGTTTTTAACTGCACACCTTCACTGGGGAAACATTTCATTGTCACACTTTCAGGCTTTACTTGTGGTTTTGCGACAAAGTGTAAAGAACATATCCCCGGAGACAAAAATAGAATACCCAAGATGGGTACTTATACTTTGGTTAGTCTGAACCATAAACTAGTCATAAGACATTGAAGTGTATATGTATAACAACAGCTTAGCCCAACCATGGGCTTCACTTGGGTTTGAACAATCTATGTTTGCTTTGAGTCGTAGTGCTCGCCATCGCTATGAGAGGCGAGTCGTTCAGATAAGGCCACTTGCTGAAAGTCTCCAGTCTTTTAACGAGCTTGAACTGGGTTCAGACATCTTTTGGACTTTCAAAAATGGTGAAGTATGAATTTGAAGAGTGAATTATGAGGCTATCACAGGATTTGTTAGTATGCAAATGACATAGTGAACAGCAAGCCATGCATCCACTACACCATGCACTTGATCTAAACACTCCACTACCGCCATGGCATTGAACTTGAATAATGCTTTACTATTAAAACGCCAGTTGCTGAAGGCTGTGTCTTGTTGAAAAGTGGTGGATCGAATACAATGTTTTTTACCACAGAATGCGTATGTATATACAATAAGAGACGGACAGAAGAGCTTCCTCAAATCAAAATGCCCTTGGAAGTGTTATTATATTAGATAATGTGATACCCGTCTTGGGGCATGGTCAGAGATGAAATGCCTGCACATGGATAATATGATATTAGAACCAAAACTGTTTGTTAAGGTGTTTTTGTGAGTGGAGTGATGTTTGAAATTGCGATTAAACCCCATTTGATGTTTGCCTGAGCCTTAACTTGCAACTATCCAAAAGATGGCCATTCGATTGAGATATCACTTTGGAGAGATCTTGGATCCTTTTTTGTTTATTGTAAGATTAGGTAAGATGCACTACCATTTTTTACAACCAAAATGCGATCTAATTACAAGGGAGTAAGAGAGGGGTTGAATACACCAAGATTTTAATGTCGACGTGACTACGGGAGCATTCTATTTACATATTCCGAGATGGATTGGTCCGTTTTATCAAAGGCCAATCGCTAATACCAGCTTCAATGATTGATTCTGATGGCATATTTTCAAGTAATCAATTTTGGCAGCACTTTTTTTTGATATTCTGCAAAAATGGCACAGTATAAAACCACAAACAAGAGGAAAGAAAAATCCCCAACTTGATTGTACATTTCTTCTTTAAATAAACATACCGATATCTACCCGTTATAATTTGAAGCGACTTAAACAAATTATGACATTGATTGATATTATTACTTTCGGAACTCCTTTTGGATCCCGTTACGCTCATGAAGACATGAGCTTTACAAGCGATTTTAACTTGGCAGCAAATTTCAAGCGCCAAGTAGCAAAGTTGGCCCACCAACTCAAATCCAACTTATCCCCCAATGACTGCCCTGAAGAAGAAGAAGAAAACGAGGGCAAACCAGATAGTATTGAGAATGTGCCGGTTCTATTGATGTTGTCCAACCTCCGTTGTGATTTTATGAAGACTCGTTATCCTGCTGATGATTTAGTTTTGCCAGGATTGGGGACATTGAATGTCACCTCGATCACGCCTTTTGAATTGATGTGGTCTAGCCTCCGTTTGCATGTTATGAAGAGTTGTAATGCGAATGCGACTGGAAATTTTTATCTGCCAGAATTGAATGGAACAATGCAACCATTGGAAGCTGAGGAATGTATGGTGCAGCTGAGTTTGAGAAGTGCTGCTAAATCGTCTAGTCATGCTTTGCCGATATTGGCTAATTCAACCACTGTGGGAACTTTGGATTCCTGCAAGCAGAGCTCCTGTAACAAGGAGAATTCTGTTGAGTTACGCTTTGTCTGGCATCGAAATGTATTCAAGATGCACACTTACGATTCCAATAAATTATTAATGGCCGCAAGTACCACTACTACCCCTACTACCCTTGTTCCAGCTACTATCACCACCACTGCCACCACCACTGCCGCTTCCACCCCCAGTCCAGCTACTAAAGAAAGAAAAGCATTGCTGTTGACTAATTCAACCACTGTGGGAACTTCGAATTCCTGCAAGCAGAGCTCCTACTATAAGGAGTATTCTGTTGAGTTAGGATGCATCTTGCTTAGAAATGAATTTAAGATGGCAGTGGACAAATTTATTGGTGAGGGTTTTAAAGCATGTGACATTCGGAACCACATTTTTGATATTAATTATCGGTACAGTGAGCCGAGCAGGAAAGGACCGAAGATGATTGCCAAAGTTAGAAAGAATTTAGTTGCGATAAAGACTACCATTGCGGCAACAAAGGTACTTGCTGATAATAATCCAACCACACTCGATGAACATAATCCAGAATCTGTCACTGATCCATCAGAAATAGGCGACAAAATTCATACCATCACGGCCTCCATAAATGCTTTAAAAACCAACTATAGACGCAAGTTGTCAGCGTTCAAAGCTGAAGTGAGTCAATTGAGAGAATGGATGGTGATGCTTAAAAAAGAAGAAAGTAAACTAGAAGCTGAGAATGTTGACTTGTACGACAAATATGTGGCATATCATCCCCATAGATCGAAATTGAATTTTGATTTGGACAAAGACATTGTTGATGTGCTCTTGGAAGTATTATTAACAAGTAGAGGTATTAGGGATATGCTAATATTTCGCACAAACAACAGCGAAATGCTCCATGAAAGTGCGTTGAATGACCTCATCATGACTATGGAGGTTTATCCGAGACAAGAGGAAAGAGAAGAGCTAAAAGATGGCGGAGGGATCGCTGCTTCTATTGAAAAGAAGCTCCAATGCTTGTCGGCCACAAAAAGAGGATGGCAACAGAAATTTACCCTTTTGGAACTGCGGCTGCAGATGATACATAGCCGACTTAAATGCGATGCTTCCGATTGTCAAATGAGGCTTACTGCCCGTCAAGTGGAAAACGAAACCTACAAACAATTGATTATCTTGAATAAACGAAGAAAGCAACTATATGCACCATTGAACTTCAAAAGCAAGCATGTCTTAGATGAGGAGAAGAAGTGTATGATCAGTGAATTGGAAGACATAAAACAAGAGCTTGAAAAGATGGGTGCAGATTTTGACGCTGATTCAAGAAGGAGATGATGACATAAAGACATAAAGACATAAAGATATAAAGATATAAAGACATAAAGATATAAAGATATAAAGACATAAAGATATCAAAAACGATACAAAAAAATTACAAAAAAGTTACAAAAACATTACAAAAAAAGACATAAAAACTCGCTTCGCTTGCTAACAGATTTTGCAATTGGGCTTTATTAAGTATCGCTTCACTAAATAAGGCTTCTCAATAATCAAAAAGAGCTTGATTCTTTGATCCTTGCATTGTAAGATGATCTCTCATTTGCGAAAACCCCTCGAGCGCTCAAAGGCATCGGAGGAGCTGGTCTACTTTTGGTAGTCAATTTTGAAAGAGCACTTACATCTGACAAGTGTTCTTCTATGCGTAGGATCGGTTGCTTTACCGAACCCATAGCTCAATCTCATACACCTCTCTGTTGTTATTCCTCCTCGATCCATAACATGTCTGTTTGTTGTCTCAATCACTTCCCTTAGGATGTTGCGTCATCTAAAAATGCCCTCAGTAAATCTGGTGAGACTCGTTTTATCAAAGAATCTAAACAGTTCTATTGAAAAAAGTATACGCTTTACGCCCATTCTCAACGCCCAACAAATCAATAAATTCATCTTGAGACAATTTAACCAATTCAACTATATTTTCCACTCTTTGCACAACTTTATATAGATTCAGATTGTTTATTCCTGGCACATTTTGAATAAAGTCAATGGGATCGTCATTAAGAATTGCTGGGCCACCATCGTTAGTTCCACCACTTCCTCCTCCTTGAGTAATCAAGTTTTTGTTTACACCCTTGTCTAATGCTATCCCCACATCTGGCTCTTCTTGATTTGCTTTAAGCTCAAGAAAAATTTGCGCTGTTTCATACGGTGATGAAGACCAAATTATCTTCAATTTAGGAAATGAATAAAGTAGTGAAAATATTTGTGATTGTAAATTCTGCCGCAACTTAGTATCTATTGCAGTGCTTGGTTTAGTCAAATTAGCTTTGGTCTTGATGAATTTCGATTCACTAAACGTTTCCAAAGAAAATGATTTATTTTCATCAAATTCAATCAACAAAACTGGCAAATCGTAATGCTTAAACATTTGTTCACATTGATTATAGAGTCTACCACTTTTAAAACTTCCAATCAAATCGGGGATTGATTTTCTTTCAATACAAATTCGAGGGGAAACGATATAGTCTCCAACGGTAATCATACATGGTACAACACGAATGCCAATCTTGTACAACAAGTTAGGCAATGACGACCCAAATTCTCTAACATCGACAACTACTCTCATTTCATCATCTTCAGTACGAAATCTGGCGCCACCTGCAATTCTTGTATTGACAACTTGTGATTTGTGAGTTTGAAATTTGACATTATCATCGGCAGTCTCAAAATGTTTACTTAAATTTGCCTTTTCTCTAATTAACCTAGTAAAAGCGTCTTTTTCCTTTTTAATACGTAACAAGTGTTTCTGTTCTTCGACAGAATTTCCGTAATACATAAAGTATACTTTTGCTGGGTTATTGCTACTGATGGCTTGATAAATTTCAATTCTTCGAATGAATGATAAATCAGGCTCATACATTATAACGTGCGACGGCGAAAGCTCTTCCAAAAATGAAGCATCGTGCTTGTCATTGTAAACCTGCACCAATATCTGATCGTCACTGTTGATCCAGTCAAAGTTTAATTCGTTAGGGGAGACTAAATCATCCAATAAACCGCCCTCTACCACCTCATTCACATCTTCATCCAACAAGTCGATAATATTCTCATTTTCTAGCTCATCAGAATTGTCATCAACTCCCCCATTACCACCGGTATGTAATTTATGCACGCGCGCAACCACACTAGCACCTCTAGTTCGGCGTCTTTTACTCACAGGTTGCCCATTTCGTGAAAATGTCTTGGACACAGTTATTTCTGTCTCTTTGGAAGCTCCACCATTTTCGTCTTCGGTATGGTCTAATTCATTAGCAATCTTATTTACCAACGAGCTAATCTCTTTATACTGTAAGTAGTCGCGAAGCTTGCTCACCATGTACGATCGACATGAAAAATGCCTATTAACCCCCTGCTTCCTTTCCTTCATCGTTGTCAAAATCTTGTTCAACTGATTAGCGACTTTCCTACTTGAACACATAATCAAAATCTTGCCATGGTTCTCCGTGTTATTCAGCAATTTCTCATGCAATATATCATCAATTAAAATGCCCAATTGATTCCATTTAGGCAATTCCTCCAAAATGTATTCTCCGTTATATTTGCCCAAAGCTCTCTCCTTGGCGTACTCTATCACTGTTTGAGACTCATCAAGGTTCAACCATGGACTCATTGATCTATTCATTCCCACCACGGTCTGTTTTAAATTCACATCCACTATATTTTTCACAACTTGATAAAATGCCATAGAATCCAACGTCACCAAGTTTTCCAACAACTCAAGCAATATTGCAAGGTCATTCATCAATTGTTTAGTTGTGTAAGTTAACCGGTGCCATTGCGGATCTAGCGATATTCGAATCACTCGGATAAAATGTGGATCATGTATATTTTCCATGTCCCAGTACTCTGTAGCCAATGTAGGATTATGTCGCTTCAATTCTCCAAGACATGCTTGTATACACGATAAAAGTGCTGCCTGTATTTTATTCATTTTATACGACATTTGGGTATTGATTTCAGTCACAAATCGTTTACTGTCTTTCTTTTTATGGTACTGGAATGACTGTGTCACAGTAACATGGAAACGAGGCCAAAGAATCACATTTGCAACTCGTAGTACTTTCAACTTTGTCGCTAGTGGTGTAAAACCGGTAAAGGATTCAGGCTCATCGGAGAATGCTTTGATGAACCCCCACTCATTCTTATCGCGAAATAAGCTAATGATGAATGCATCATTTGAGGTTTCCTTGATCCGTTCAGCATGCAAGACAAATAAGCCTGTTATGTCATTAACGTCCAATATACCAGACAAGATATCTACCACTAACACACGAGGTGTTATTGAAATTATTCCACCTTCTGAATATATCAATTTTCGTTTTGATGATTGCGATTCACCAGAAACAGTCACAAATCTGTTGCCATTATCATCATTGATCCAACTCAAGTCATCCAACTCTTCACTCAACCGTATTATCTCCGAATCTTTAGCATTTAACAAGAAAACCAAACTCTTCTTCTTCTGGGTCTTGCTTAGTTGAACGAATGGGGAACTTAAAGAATAAAGTAAATTGCCTGTTATTGATTCCCAGCCTAATCCTCGACCTAGGACTAGTAGCGCGTCTTTGACCAACATTTCTTCGAGAACTTCTTGCTGATATTTTAGCGGTAGGGAGCAGTTAACTTCACGATGGGGGTATATCGGTATAGTGGATTCATCATGGAACACAATTGGGATGGATGGGTCTGATTGCTGTGTTGTATTATGTTGAGACTGCGAATCTATGGGCCGTGATCGGCTCCAAATCTCTTCATTCTGTTGTTGAAGCAACTCTGATTGCTGCTCTTCTAAACCATCCTCATCTTGAACAAATAGCGATGACATTGAAATACCCTGAGCCAAGAGCAAAGGGGTTTATCAGCTAACGCAAAATAGAATTCAAAGAAAAAAAAAGAAGGAACCGCCATGCGCGTTTGGTTGGCTCTGTAGGAACAGCAGCAGCACCACCATCACACATCATTAAAATGTCACTAATAGCTTCAGAGTTTGTTAACCAAGAATCGGCAACAATCAGACACGCAGTATTACTCCATATCATTCGAGTCGAAGATATAAGCACATCAAAGTTGAACCAAATAGATGAATGGAAAGAAATTCTGGATCCTAACAATCGTTCTGTTGATCGATTAAATAAATCAACGAGACTAGTTCGTGAAATCAACTTTAACGATGAAGACGAGCAGGCATCTTCGGTGTCGAAGACGAGGGGACTCTCCACTTACAAGCTTCTACTTCGAGATAAAGATAATCATTTTGTTTACGCGTATGAACTTGAACCATTGAAATTTCTCCGTGATGAGCAAACCAATACGCCGGTGCCGATTAAATTGGGCGGAAGACTTTTGATAAAACCAGGTACTACAATTCTGAGAGGAGTACTTCTACTAAATCACAAAAACTGTGAATATAAAGGTATACATTCATCAGATGCTCCTTTGGTAACTCTATTAAATGATGGATTATCAATTAGGGAAATTGACATCTTATCCAGCTCTTAAAAGACACACAACTTCAGGGTGCAAAAGAGGGGGCCTAATTTATAATTTCCATCTGGCTAATTGCTATTGCAACAATTGCTGCCACATTGCGTGCTCTTTTAGATAGTCGTGATGGACTAAACTGACCAACACATAGTCATTATATATCGAATTCAATAATGCAAAACTTTTCAGATTTTTCTTGTAGCATCTAGCCCATTCAAGCCATAATAAAAATGCTTCCTCATTCCACGCTTTGAAGGACTCATAATCAATTACTGTAGGCTGTAAGATTTCCTTTTGTGGGAAAACACCCCACGTTACAGCACTTTTCGATTTTGCATAACCCTGTTCGATTGGCAAATTCAGTTTAACTTCCCCTGACTTGGTCCCAACATAATACGTAGTTGAATCATCGAGTTTGGACTTAAGTTTTTCCCAGTCTGTAGCTGGCATGAACAATTCAACAAAAGATTTCTGGTACACAATTCCGTTAGCTGGTCCCCATCCAAAAATGTTATCAGTTGATTTGCATCCATTTACTGCCGGTTGTGAGGCCACAGAAAACCACCCTTTTTCATTCAATTCAAACAATTCTTCTTGAATTAGAGCAGTTTCGGGAGATAGGGTAACATCGGCCCAGGGAATAACGTCGATTTTTCCCGAAAGATACGAGGTGAAAATACCACTCAAGTCGCTTATCAGTTCGGGTGATCCCCATTTAGCAATGGCTTCACTTTTGTCATAAATTTTCAAATTTGGGCCGTACCCATCAATCTCACCATATGCTGGGGAATTAGAATCACCAAATCTACCATTGGGAAAGTCATCCCATATAGCTTCCTTACCCAATACCCCCAATCCCCTACTCATTTCAACAACGGCTTTTTGTGTCAATGGTTCGATAACAGACGATTTTCTACGATTAGCTCGTTGTGGCTGCACTGGTATGTCATCATCTTCAGAATCAGAGGCAATTGCATCTTCATTGCCAAACACTGGCGATGGTTTTTCCAAAATGGGGCGTAACACAGCCGATTTATTCAAAATAGAAGCAACAGCCTTTTCCAAGTTCAAAGTGTAGAAATGGTATCCCTTTATAGTGGTTTTTTCGTCTATTTTGTTTATAATATCACACAAAAGATCAACACCGACAGCCTTAACAGCATCATCATTGTTTTTGATCTCATCAAATTGTTTATAAATATCCGTCGGTATAGTGGCGTGAGAAAGTTTGGTAGCTCTTGTAAAAACACGATGGGTGGTAATGGGCATAAGACCAGGGATCAAAGGTACGTCCTTTAATTCAGGCGTTTGCTTGATCAATTTTTCAAAGGCAATAAACTTGTTCACGTCGAAAAACAATTGCGTAATGATAAAATCCGCACCGGCTTTAATCTTTTCGACCAAGTAAGGAATATCCTTACGTGGATTTTGGTTGGACGCATCAGCACCGTCAACGTGACCTTCAGGATACGCAGCGACACCAATGCAAAAATAATCACCATATTCCTGACGAATATACCTTACCAAATCTACTGCATTTTTGAATTCACAGTTGGGCGTCCAATACTCCTCAGTCCTTGGGGGATCTCCTCTTAGAGCCAATATGTTTCTTATACCGTTTTCTTTTGCTCGCTTCAATGCAGCATCAATGACCTCTCTATTGGTATTTGTGCATGTTAAATGCAAAACAGTAGTGGCTCCTATTTTCTTTTGACACGTGGCTGCTAAGTCCAATGACTTTTCACTCGTTGATCCACCGGCGCCCCAAGTTACAGTGATGAATAGCGGATTAAATGCCAGTAAACGGTTTAATCTTGAAAGTAAATTCCTGAAACCTGAGTCAGTCTTTGGTGGGAAAAACTCAAGTGAGATGAACTTGTCATCCGGACCTAGTGATTGTATAAGATCTTTTACCTTCAGCATGTTGCGGAGAAAACTGCCGAGTAGTTGATAGGCAGTACAGTTGCTTGGGGGTAAATGTTTCAGTAATTTCAAATTTCTTAATTTTCTCAATTTTATTTTTATTTTTTATTTTTTATTTTTTATTTTTTTTGACTTCTCTTTTCTTTACCTCTGGGCTGGATTTTGCAACACACATAAAACAACAGCTAAAAAGAATTTGGAACCAGTTTATTTACATCATATTAGATAACTATACACGGATTTCATTACATACTACTCTAGATGTATTGGAACTACTCAGTATTATACCTCTTGGACTCTT
Source organism: Lodderomyces margitis (assembly GCF_024628925.1). NCBI lineage: Eukaryota > Fungi > Ascomycota > Pichiomycetes > Serinales > Debaryomycetaceae > Lodderomyces > Lodderomyces margitis. The sequence goes on from NW_026261855.1 coordinate 122,639, forward strand.
AAACCCACCATACAAAAACTGTTTTTGCCACAAAATTATTCTTCATCGTAAAGGCTAGACAGAACCAAGTTAGTAATCAATACAGTCAAAGACTCGCCTTTTAATTCATTTTGTACATTATCAATCTCCTCTTGCAATCTGGTCACCTCTTCGGCACTACTTAGACCCCCATTATTGACAAATATTTGCTTGTCAGCTAAGTAATTAATTCCAACCCTACCCAAGCCTAAACCTGATAATGCAGCTATTAGCTGATTGGAAACTTCGTTCAAATGCAGGTCACTGGCAGCACTCAAGTCATAGCCCATAAATTTCAACAATTGAAGTCTTGATATAGACCTTGCGTTTGAAATTAAAATTAGAAATACTTTGTAGTCAATGATGGTCTTCATATGTTCAATGAAGAAATTTGAATTGTTTGAAAATCTAGCGGTGGAGACGGGCAACGTGTACTCTAATGTGGCAATAAGCTCACCTAAAAAGGAGCTGTTTGTGAGTGCATTTCTGACCTTGGGCATGTCGAGTTTCCCTAAAGGTTTCAACACTCGATTGAAAAACTTGTACTCAATCGAGGCAGGATCTCTATAATACGAATCAATCAATTGCTCATTCTCAATATTAATAGACGTAAGTGTGTTGAAAGATTTGGTGAAAATCAACACTATGGCGTACATGACAAGAAGGTTTCGCTTGATGAGTATTGTATCAGCAAACAAGTACCGTGTGGGCTCTTTTTGCGAAACAAACAAGTCAAAAAACTCCTTTTGGAATTCGACAAATTCAAACTGTTTGAATAATAAACTGAGATGTAGGAACCTGACTAACCAGTAATACCTCAGCTCGTCGTCATTTTCTTCAAACAAGGCATCGTTCTTTTTATGGTACGTAATCACAATATTGTATATCTTGGTCAAAGGCTTAAAGGAGGAGCTGGAGTAGAGAAGTTTGTCCCCTTCTTTTACATACATCCCAGCAGCAACGGTGTAATCGTTATCATCCAAGGGAAACCAAATTGAGCTGAAAATGTTAATGATGAACTTCATAAACAAGTATTCGACATATCTGTTGGCTTGAAACTGTTCCTTTGTTTTCGGCTGTGTTGTAAAATCAACTACAGACGCATACCTGTTCAAATAGTTGAGCGCCTCTTGATACTTAGTCTCCACTGTCAACGATATCACGATAGTTCTTATGCTCTCAAAATATTCAATCGCATTCTCGGCTCTCAAACCTGTTTGATTCTCGTATTTTGCCAATTGAGACTTGTAGCTTCCTAACCAAGAGCTCAAGCGGTTGACCCACACATCGTTGTACTTTGAAGTATCAATATTATGAGACATAAGAAACGATAGCATTTGAACGTATGAGGGATGCAACGCTTGATAGCGATCCATGAGCTCTAGGCACTCCTGCGCCATTTCAATCAACTGGACGGTGAAAACATCTGAATTTGAATTGACAAGCTTAGTGAAGGTGTAAGCAAGTTGATTGATCCCTATATAATCAATATCAAACATTTGGTACGAATATGGGAGTAAAGAGCTGTTTGGTGGTTACTTTCCTCCGACTTTCAATTTTTTGATTAAAATGTGGATGGATTTCAATTTTGTGCAATGAGACGAAGAGGAGTACTAGGAAAGCTGTAGACAAATTATAGTAGCTTTGTTTATTCGTTAACATTCACCTTATATAATCTAATACACACGAGTGATTGAGCTACACTAGAGACTACTACAATATCAGTGAGCTAATCAGATACGAGGAGGCAATATCATACAATATTTGCGCGATTGCCCAAGTTAATGGAATCCAACAACTCATAGTCAAATTACCAGCTTGGTAAATAGCAGCAAGAATGACCCCAATAATGGCTCCTCCTATGAACCCTTTCAACAACCCAGAAAACACGTAAAACACCAAAACAAAAATGCAGGAAAAAATCTTGAAACTGTTTAGGGTGCTGTGTCTGTAACTATTGAGCACGCTATTGAAGCATGCTATTAGACCAACGCAGAAGTAAAGGACACCTGAAAGCAACAACGACCAGAAAACCGTGAACCTCCATATATCCCACGAGTAGTATAGAAATGAGTTCAAGTACGATGGTCTGGTGGACCCCAATGGCCAAAACACGGATGGAAACTGCGGGGTGCTATACCCAATAGGTATGTTTCTTGAGCTCACGAATATCGACATGTAACCATTTGTATGTGGGTTTGTTCGTTTTGGTAAAGCTAGAGGCTGTGTGAACTGGTGCTCTGAGACTCTTCTATGCACAGACTGTTTTTATTTTAATTCTTTTTTTCTTTTCTTTTTTTTTGTTGTTTTTGAAAAAACGAGTTGGAAAAATTGATTTCTCAGTCGCCACCCATAAAACAGTTTAAAAGGTAGAGAGACCAGAGACCAGAAACCTGATACCACCACACACATTGCGTTTGAGACAACCTTACTACATCAATTGATTCACATCTGTAACTGATTTATTTGATTACCACCAGACTACGCAAGAAATGTCGAGGAGATACGATTCAAGAACAACTATATTCTCCCCTGAGGGAAGATTATACCAAGTTGAGTATGCACAAGAAGCCATCTCAATGGCAGGAACTGCATTAGGAATAGTATCCAGCGAAGGAGTCGTATTAGCATGCGAAAAGAAAGTAACGTCGAAGTTGTTGGATGACGATGGAAGTGCAGAAAAGTTGTATATCATAAACGACCAATTGATTTGTGCAGTTGCTGGTATGACTTCTGATGCCTCGATTTTGGTCAACAATGCCAGAGTCCAATCGCAGCAGTACTTGAAAACTTACAGTGAAGAGATCCCTTGTGAAATTTTAATCAAGAGGGTGGCAAATATTAAGCAAGGTTACACACAGCATGGTGGGTTGAGACCTTTCGGTGTCAGTTTCCTATACGCCGGTTGGGATGACAGATATCAATACCAATTGTACACCTCCAATCCTTCAGGAAACTTTAGTGGCTGGAAAGCCACTAGTATCGGAGCTAATAACGCTGCTGCGCAAACCTTATTAAAGAAGGACTATAAAGATGATTTAACTTTAAAGGAGGCATGTGAGTTGGCCATCAAAGTGTTGTCAAAGACAATGGATGCTTCGAACCTCAATAGTGAAAAGCTAGAATTTGCTACTTTAAGTTTGGGCAAGGAAGGTAAGGTCTTGCGTAAAATCTGGAGTGATAAAGACATCGACGCTTTGATCGAAGCAAGTGGGGTTTTGAACGACAAACCTAACGATGATGATGATTGAGTGTTCAATAAAATGTGTAGAAATAGATACTTTAATGATTGATCTATCAGTGATGAAGACCATGTAGAAGTCTGCAACTCGGATTTTTCTTTTATGTACCTCTTCAAGCGAGAGGAGACGACTTTGAGAGTACTATGAGAAAGCCACAGCTTACCATATTAATCCTGGGGAAAGTAAAACGAGGTAATCGCTAGCATTATTGGGGTAGGGGTGCTTAAGTATATAATTATAGCAGTGGGTGAAAAACCTGGACCTTTAATTTGCTAGAAATTGCCTGGCTAGCTCAATCGGCTAGAGCGTGAGACTTTTAATCTCAAGGTTGCGGGTTCGAGTCCCGCGTCGGGCTCTTTTTTTGCTTTTTTGCCTTTCATCCATGTCAGTCCCATAAGGTTCAGCCTTCTGCAAAATTGTCAATGGCACTAAAATACCACTGGTACAACTTGTTTATAGAGAATCTACAACTTGGTGTTATTTTTTTGTTTTTTTGGAGCTATAAAGTTGAAGCGCAGCAGCCACAAAGTGTGCAAGCAATAAAAATTGAAGCGCAAAAAGAAAATTTTTTTGTTTTCACTCAAAAGGATTCAAAGTGTTTAAGCGACTCATTAAATGGAACAGACTGAAGTACGATATGGTGAGCATGAAGATACACTAATTCACCCGTTTAAGGAAATAACCATTGGAGCAATATCAGGTATGGTAGGGAAGCTTGTGGAGTTTCCGTTTGACACCATCAAAGTTCGGCTACAAGCAAACAATTCTCATTCCACATCAACATATAAAATGATATCGAGGACGTTTCATAATGAAGGAGTGTTGGGGTTTTACAAGGGGTTGAAAGCACCTTTGTTTGGTGCTTGTTTGGAAAATGCCGTGTTGTTTAGTAGCTACAACTTTGCCACTAATGTCTTGCGACATTACGATCCGAGCTTATCGATGTGGTCTAAATGTGCTAGTGGGGGGTTTGCTGGACTTATGGCGAGCTTCATCTTGACTCCAGTTGAATTAGTCAAGTGCCAATTACAAGTGGCGAATATGGCCACCAAGACGTCGCATACTTATACGTCGGTCATTGAAGATACGTTGAAACGCCGAGGTGTTTTTGGTTTGTGGAACGGATTGGGGTCGACCATGGTTCGCGAAGTTGTAGGAACGCTGATTTGGTTTGGCTCCTATGAATACATTAACGACTATTTTGAAACAGCTAAACAACCATTCATCAAGAATAAGGATTTGCAGTTGTTGTTCAGTGGAGCAATGGCTGGTGTACTATTTAACTTTTCGATGTTCCCAGTTGACACTGTTAAATCCAATATACAAACGCATGATATACTATCAGGCACCAGTGGGAAGCACCACCATCATATGGCTACTGACTTTTGGAAAGAAATGAGGAAATTGTGTCTGAAGCCAGGGGGAGTTATGAATCTTTATAATGGATTGGGTATTACCATGATTCGATGCATTCCGGCTAATGCTTTAATCTTTTACACATACGAACTACTTAAAAGGAATTTCTAAGCTGAAAAACAGAAAACATTAAAACATACATTATTATAGATTAGATACTAGCGGTACATTAATAGATATCCCGATTCGATTGATTGATATTACTTTTTTTTTTTTCGTCTAAATTGTCTCTCTATGTTATTGGGAAGAGATTGCTAGCTCTCTTCAAATCGTCAACATTCAACAAGTCGGTTCCAGCTTGGTACAAGTCTAGCAAGTGCAGATCAACTAAATTCCATGGCCATGTGATATCACCCCAGATTCTTGTTTTCAAATTGTACTCGTGAGCTTTATCAAAGTACCCCTTAAGATTCGCCTTTTGTTCATCGGTAAATTCGTTCCTGATTGTAGAGTTGTAACTATCACCAACAAGACCCTGAATGGATCCACTTGCGACTCGCGAGAACTTTGACCATTCCTGCAACTCGTCGACACTAGCTGAACTGTTGAAATGACTCAATGGACCATCCAAGAAGGTGTATCTCACCGTTTCCTCTTTCACTTTTTCAATTGGCAAATTCCCTGTTATTGTCAACACCAAAGGCCCTTCATGTAGTGAGTCATCGGTGGTATTGTAGTAGGTCAAAAGGCCATCATCGATAAATGGTTGCAATAATGGTTTCAATGCGTCATACGTTCCATTGGGCTCAGTCTTGAAATCAAACCAAAGGTAAACTTGCTGCTCGGGGTCATTATAAAATATGCCATGTTTTGATTGGTCGCCAATAAAAGGACTTCCTTCACCATCGCCAACAAACTCAAAGCTAGGATTAGCATATTGGAAAAACTGATACAAGGGGTTCAAGTACAAATTAAACAATGTGTTTATCGGGTGTAAAAACACTTGATTGTGGCCAACGTAAACCTCACCACTATTGAAATACAAAGTCTCATTGGGTGTAGTGGTTACACCAGTGGATTCAGTCGTTGTGCGTTGTAATGTATAAGTCTGTGGGAAATGCCAAATATCACTCTCGATGGAAATAGCACCAACACTCAAAGCGTCAAACAAAGGATGTTTTCTCCAATAGTCATTATGCGAATGCAATGGCTTAGGATAGACATCTCTCGTTAATCCTTCGATGGTGTAGTTGAATGGTAAAATGGGAGTAGACGACGAATTGCCATTGTACTGCAAGATCGATTCAGTCGACGAGTCGTTGTTGTAGGACACGTCTCTGCTGTGTAATGAAGGCTTGTATACGTTGATCATTGGTTTAGATTGGTTTGACTTGTGATGGATGTGTGGGTTGTTTTCTTTTATTTACATCAAAAGCATTTGATGTATTATTTATATATTATGGAAAAAGGGGTTATTTCGGGTTTAAAAAGAAATTTCTTTTTGATGTCTTTTTTTCGGCGAAAACGTGGGGCAGAGAGAAGAAAAGTTGGGCCTGTAGGCTAAAACCACAAATGCCGTATAGCAATTTCAGTGCTATCTTCACTTTCGTCTAAAAAGTAACTTGTCGTTACAGTTTACAATTTGGCTCTTATAGGATCTTTTTTTACTTGTAATCACGATCTTCGGAAATAGTCTTTTATTCTATACACATATTAACCAATAGCTAACCAGTTTGATTCCAAGTAGTCTTCTCTCTCTAATTACTCAAGATACTCTCCAAATGCTGTGTCACTTTATTCATCCTTTGAATTGTACTCTGCATAACTTCGGGGTTACTATAGGACAATTTGAACTTGATGAACTCACACAAGGAAGACACTTGTTTCAAAACTACTGAAGTAGTGAATAACTCAACCACGTTTCCACATCCATCATCTGTGGGACTATTATTATCCAACTTGACATTTTCAAAAACCTTGACATCTCCAGTCTCGAAAAATTCAACAGCTAGACAATTACCATCGGGTTGGTTCTTCAATTTGATGTATTTTGTCAATACCGCCAAACTGCAAATAATAGACAAGGCGGCAGCCGAGAATGATAACGAATACGGTGGCAACTTGTTCCATGATTGTTTCACTGATGCCCTTAGCTCAGGTGAATCGTACCATTCAGTTGATTTGTTGATGACATTACTAATTTTGTTGCTTTTGCTAGTTGGTTCATCATTGTAGATTAACGATGGGCCGAGAACTAATGCATAATCTTGATATTCAGCCAGCGGAGCAAACTCAATCAATGAAATAAACCCATTCATCGATTTCACTAGCTCAATTAAGCTTTGCCATTGGTTAGATGTAAATTGAAGCAATTGGCTGGTTAAATCCCCACATTCAAACATTTCATCACATATAATCGGAGTAAAAAAGGACTGATTATTTCTGTTACTTTTACTGTGATCGTGTTCTTCAATATTGCGTTTGAATTCGTATTTGTACACTTTAAACTTCATAACATCGTCAATGAAGTGATTGTATTGTAAAATTTCTGAAACGCGAAGAATCGTATTGGCAAACCAATAAGTTACATTAACCACTATCAACTTCTTGTCCTCTTTTATTGAAATATGTTGCGATCTGATCTTGTTTGTGAAGTCAACATTGAAATCATCGGCACTAATCAAGTTATCATATGTTAATTCATCATTGGACAATTTAGTCAAGAAACTTTCAAAAATTTTGCTGGCCAATATCAAGCTTGATATATCGGAGGGCACATGACTCTTTTCATACAATTGTTTCCAGTTTGTTCGATTATTGATCAATTTCAACGTCATAAAATCAAAATCACTCAACGGGAGCAAAATATTATTCGAATAGTGATCTCTTTCATAATCAAATTTGAAATCATCGACAATTGTTGATAATTTATAATACGGACGTCCTTGATTGAACCTCAATAGGATGATGTGATGAATGTAAAAACTCCAAATCATTCGAAGGATAATTTCTCGTTCATAAATTTGTCTCAGGGTACCAAACATGGGGTTTCGTTGTGGTAACCCACTTTTCTTCATTTCGGTTTGCTGAAACTCAAACCTCTTTTGACTGTATATCTCGACATAGTTGTTTTCATGAATCGTGTCAAGAACCTTGGCATTGACTTGGTTGATCTTGCTCATGTCGTATCGAAATGAGGTGCATTTAGGGATCAATTTGTAACAAAGCATTATTCCAAGCCCATTCAAATTGTCCCAATATTGATAAGCCTTATTGATCCAGTAATTTTCATCATTGCTGATGGATAAAGTTGGATCTTGTCTTGTGGCAGTGATGCATATCGTGGCAATGATTGCATGCATTACCGAGCTGTCTATATTCAATGACAAATTTTTGAGCAAAATTGACTTTCCTGGGAATAATTGATGATTGGGTTGGTTGTAAATGTAATAAAATGTCAATACTTTGTCAAGAGTCTCCCAGTTTGGAAGATCGTATTTGGCCAAATCGGCATCAGAAAATGATTGGGTTGGTATTTGAGCAATCGCAGTTTGGCTTGAAGTCTGAGTAACAGTTTGGCGAGGAGCAGTTCCAATGGATTCACTTTTCAGCAGCAATACTTGTTCCTTACGTGTGTACCCCTCAGTAACCAGTTCATCGGGTTTCCCATTCCCGTGTGCCGTTCTAGAAGCCAATGACGAAGTTGGCCTTTGAAAATTGCTTTCCGAAGACAGCGTCGATCGCGAGCTTGACACACTGCTACGTCTCTTGGATGATCTGGCACGTGAACTTTCGCTGTAGGCATCCTTTTCATTCTTGCGGCGATCACGTGGTTTTGGTGAATATGGCTCTGGTGACTCTTCGTCCTCATAGTGATGATCATAGAAGGGACGACGATGGTGGTGATGACGAGAATGAGGGTGGTGCTTGTGCATTCTGTAGTGATGATGAAAGTGTGGAGGGGGAGGAGGTGGTGGTGGAAAGTGAGGATGGAAATGAGGGAAATGTCCCGGCGGTGGCGGAGGAGGTGGAGGAAAAGAAGGCGGGAATGGCGGTGGTGGCCCGTGGTGGAATCCAAATGGAGGAGGAGGTGGTGGGGGTGGAGGGAGTGAATAATAGTCGTCCATATCATGACGATGGTAATGATGATGATGAGGTGAGTGAGGTGAATGAGGTGAATGAGGTGAATGTGGTGGTGGTGGTCCTCGACGATGAGATCCGCGTCCAAAACCTCTAGGAGAAGGTGGGCCACGAGGTGGATGAGGTCCCTTTGGAGCAACACTCGACAATCTAAACGACGACTCGGTCTCTGTTTCATCAGCACGATCTATATCTTCGTACCTTCTACCGCCTCCTGGTCGCGAAGAAAATGGGAATCGGGGGAAATCGTAGGAGTTGGATCTTGTGGTATCACTTCGAACCATGTCGTCGAACTCAGGGTATGGTGGTTTACTAAAAGCACGACCGTGGTCACCTCTTATATTTTGACTTTCACTTATAGAAGACATGGGCGGTGGTGGTGGCATCTTATTCAAAGGAGTAGGCATATGGGATTGTATAGACCCTGGAAGATGAGTCCCTCTGGGTTTGTCCTTGCCACCTAGTATAAATGAGCTCACCCGATCAGTAGAGCTTTGAATGCTCTCATCCTCATGATTATCACTGTTGGCTGTGTTTTGGATCTGGTGGGTACTGTTTGGATTTGTAAAAGTAGCTGTGTTGGAGCTATCTGTTCGTATTTTTTTGAGTTGAGCCAGGGACAATGTACTACCAGTTTGACTTGCTGGATCATTTGCTTCTCTCCTTTTCCTCCTTCCTCCACGATTACTTTGGACAAAGACACATTCTATCCCTAAAAATTTACAGTTTGAACAAATACGGGTCTTTTCTGGAACGACTTTGTTGATTCCATCGGCTGAAGATATAGCACAAACAGGTTCACCATCACACTTGATCTTCTTTTCACGACACGACAAGCATGCACGTCTGGCAACTCTTCTTGATGGTCGCTGCAGATTAGTGTTGTTGGTTGTTTCTGATGCCAGTATTGATGCGGGGATTGACGGTGAAACCGATGCTAATCTTGAGTTATTATGTGAGTTCATTAGTGTAGGGCTTGGTCCTGATGGAGGACCGTTTGCATCTGTCGGTACAGTACTGCTCATCTATTGATCCTTATTATATTGCTGAAAAAAATAGCAAATGGGTTTTTTGATATTGCGCGCGTTGGTGGACAAAGTGGGGCAATAAATTTTAAATAAAATGAGAAGGGAAAAGTGACCTCTGTATATACTGGTGGTATTTTTCAAAACTGCTTCAACTGAATGATAAAAGGAAGTTTTAATTGGAAAGAAATGTTAAAAATGTTGGTTCTTCTCCTGTTGATGTTTTGTACTACCAACATTAATAATAGAAATTGAAATTTATAAACTGTGCGCGGCGAATTTTGGAAGAATTTAAATAAAAATTTTATTTTATTTTTTTTTTATTTCTCCTCTCTTTCCCTTTCTGTCTTTAGTTCTAAAAATTTCATTTCCCATGGCTTGCCGGTTTCAATTACCGAAGTATATGTGTGTACACTATAAATAAATGTAACAAATAACTAAATAAGCGAGGCTTATTATGCCAAAAGCCCTTTTTGTCCAAGAAAAAATAATTTTTCTTTTCCCTTTTGTCCAACCAAATTTCATTAACTCTACTCTAAAGAAAGAGGAACAATATAAGCCTTGTTTCATGAAGCTAGCTGCCCGACTGAACTGAACTGAATCCTCCTATTTGCATGACTTTGGTCACTGCGTGGCTTTATTTTCTCCTCTCGGCATCTAAGGAGGGAAAAAAACTTTTGTTTCTTTCCTATTGCCGAGCCATGATACTACTACTATAGCTAATGTGGATTTGAACAAACTTTGCTTGATGTAGCAAAGACTGATCAGAAGGACGTACGGCATCAAATGTCTAAATTGTATTGTGTTGCTGTTGTTGTTGTTGTTGTTGCATTTAAAGGACAATCCCGGGAAATGCACGTACGGTAAAAAAAAGAATTTAAAAAAGGCAATTGTTGTGTGCTAAATATAGAAACATTAATTCTTTTTTTTCTTCCCCTTTTGTGGAAATTGCGCTCGCACACGCGCAAAATCTCTCCCTCTCGCCAAATACCTCTTCGTGTCTATGTTCAAAAGCATTATTGACCGTCGCCGTTAGGGGGACATCACAAACGGAATAACATACCACGACATACAAGAAGGTACTATATAGTACAGTAAATTTCTACGTTTTCCCCACTTCATTGAATAAGAGAATACAGCCTAATTTTAGGTCTTATTGTAATAATTTTGTGAAATGTGAAATGTGAAATTCAAAATGCCTAATACACATAAAGTATATTAGGTTTGGGTGTAGGTCCGTCATACAGTCTATTGCATGTAAGTAGTTGCGATATAACAGTGAAAGTTGTGGGCCTGGGTGTGAAAAACAATCATCAGGTAAAACAGAGGCTTTGTAGCACAATGACACTAAACTGGTTTTGAGCTGTACACTACTTTCTCCTAAGTTGATTCGTAACTTACACTAAGTCCGGAAATGTTCTCAAATATAATGGGTCAATTCTCCTATTTTTTTATTTTATGAGTTTATTAGAACTTTCAAAATATCGTAGCAATAAGTTTTACAGTAAATTGTAAATCTTTGATGAGAAAATGAACATCTCTCTAAACTTTATGATGCTGTGAGGACTCCTTCATTCTAGTTATCACTCTTTAAGTAGAAGTTCTATGCTGATAACCCTTTCAGTCAATAAACCATTAATTCTTATGTTTTAACGTGTATTCTCATTATAATGCGCGTAATACACAGTTTCAACTCCCCGAGAATTGAGTTTATTGTACCACAGGGCTATGCTGCATAGAAATAACGACACAAAAAAAAGAAGAAATATAAATATCTCAAACTTTTCCCTAATAGTTGTGGTAAGTTTTTATTATCAGACAAATAACTTTCATGTCTGAAGAGTCAAGCGATTATCAGTTTTATCAATACATCCCCAATTTTGGGGTAGCAGTCCACTATGTTGTTCTTTTCCTTATCCTTGCAATCGTGGAAGCATACTTTATAGTGTCAAAATACATACAGTTTAGAGGTCGCATCAAGTCCAAAAACTTGAAAAGGTACTGCAATGTGATGATTCCGTTTCTTGTGGGAATCCTTTTGGAGGTTATAGGATACGCTGCCCGTTCTGCTTCTTGTAAGGATCCAGAGAATCTTATGCCATATGCGATTCAGTCTGTCTTTATTTTGATTGGTCCAACACTTATTTTAGCAAGCACTTATATGATCTTTTGCGAATTGGCAAAAAGTCTTAGTGCTGAATTTTACTCAATAGTGCCTTTGTCGTATCTTGCTAAAATATTTGTCACTGGAGACATAATATCACTTTTTGTGCAAGCAAGTGGTGGTGGTTTGCAAGTCATCCAGTCGGATACTTTACAAGTAGTAGGTAGAGCCTCGCTTATCACGGGAGTTATTGTGCAATTCCTTTTCTTTGCTGGTTTTTGCTACGTGTTTTTCAGGTTTGCCATGAGGATCAGGAAAAATCCTACTAAGCGTGCAAGCACATTGGAACTGTCGTTTCCAAAAATGGGGAACTGGAAACACGCATTAATGGTGTTAGGCTCAAGTTGTATTTTGCTAATGGTGAGATCTGTTTTCCGTTGTGTTGAAATGATTGAAGGTACTAATGGTCATGTTCAGTCAAGGGAAGTGTATCTTTTTGTACTTGATACTGTCATGGTTCAAGTTACCATTTACTTGCACTTGACTTTCAATTGGACCGGCTACTTTTGCCGCGTTCACGACTTTTACAGCTCGGTATTTGATGTTGTTGAACTAGAGAGTATAATCAATTGAGTTCCATGAAGTGTTGTTAGCACTATCTTTATAAAGTCATTTATCAAAATTTGCCGAAATGAGTGAAAAGAGCATTTTTAATTGGTCAAGTTGTATAACAAACTTCAGAGTTTTTCGGACTACAGACTTTGTACATCAAAGATTACTTCATAGCATGTGATACTTTCCAAATTTATGTCCATGAGTTCAAGTAGGTTTTCTATATAAAAAATGGTTCAATTTAGGTCGAATAAATTAGAGATAAATTTTGTCATTATATTTTTGCACAAAAACCGCAGCAAAATATCTCCGAATACCTCTATATCTCGGTGTTCGTCAATTACACATCATACACATATCCTATCTGCATTATTTCTCTTTTAAAAAGACAATTGTCAATAGAAAGCTTTGCTTTCAATAAATGACAAATGAGACAAAAGTTTTGTGGCAAATGGGTGATGCTATTTGTGATGCAAAAAGTCATTTTTGGTAGCTCAACATTTATTTACATTTTCACCAGATTTAGAAAAAAACAATAAAGCAACATTCTTCTCTTTAGTTTCGCTAAATTTATACACCCCACACACATAAAAATGCTATGTTTCAACAATGGGAATGACCCTTTAATGGAACATTTGCTTGATATCGAAAGATAAAATATTTATTTAAAAGGGCACCTAAAATACAAGCGGAAGACGAAGTAGGTCACCTTTTCAAATCACACTTTGTTATTCCATCACACCCCTTCATCATTTTCATATCTAGATAATGAGAAGGAATGTCGAAGTATAGAGAACTCAGTTACAATCAAGTACCTTTACCAACTTCATCTTCATCATTTACACCCCTTCCAACCAGCAGAGGTGATTCCATCATCATTGGAAAAGAAAAAAGGCAACAACGTCAACATCGCAAACTTGTCCATTTCAAATCGTATTATTTCCAAATTCAAAATCTCATTAATTGCAATGTATCTCTAAGTTTGAAGTTTGAACAATTAAAATCCCCCGAAATTCTTTCTACTTTGATCAAACCAATTATTGTTGAAATCTTGGCCATCACTGAACGGAATTCTGCCAACGCTACACTACCATCGACACTACTATCGACACATGCGTTCACTACTGACATAAAGCCAAGGCTGAAAATTTCAACATTTACCATTTACATTTTACTTCTACTTCGATATGAATACTTGATCCAACTGGAAAACAACTTGATTTGCTTTGATTTATTAGTTACAAAGGCCAACGTTTGTGAATTATTGGCTATTCGTATGTTGCGAGAATACAAATCATGGCAAAGAATACAAATGCTATTTGTTAAACCACCATTAGGATTGGTCTCTGGTAATAGTAACAACAGTAGCAATAACAATAGCAATAACATGGCAGCGATGGGCATGATGGATGTGAATACCCTCGAGTTGAGCGTATTGTCGAAACTGAAACGGTTCTTATCACAACCTATAGTTATACACATTTTGAAACGATTCTATAATGGTGATTTAGTTTATTGTGATGGTGGGTCTTATTTATATTATCAAAATGGCGACTTTCGAGATGATGAAAAAAGCGCATTGTTGGGGACAGAGTCAAGCTCGAAGAAACAACGTCAATTAAAGCGTAGTACCTTTAATGGAGAGAACAATTACAATAGCAGGAGGAGCAGTTACAATGGCGATAATGTCAATGAAGGAGAAGTTGATGATTCAGATGATGATTCAGATGCGGATAACGATGAAATGATATTCGACGACTCAGATGATAGGTTTTCCATTCGTCGAATTTTCAATCGAGCCCAACTCGTACCAAAATATCAACACGTTTTGATAAATTTAAAACTCATCAACTTTGCCATAGTTTATCTCATTATGATTTTACAACCTGCTAAACAACTGCGCTCGGTGGTGATGGAACTATATTTCTGGCTCCTTGCTTTAAGTTTCAATGGCGAAGTGGTGACAAAACTAGTGCAAATCGATCATCGGTTTATGAATCTTGTCATTTGGAATCAAATTGATTTACTCTTTGTTTGCATTATTGATTTATGTTTTATTTTCAAATTCGTCATTAATGCCCCGCAATATTTTCATGATGTTTTCAGTTTGATCGGCATTATCCTATTCCCACGAATTTTGGCCATATTCAACAATTATCGGTTTTTCAATTTGATTTTATTATCGTTCCACAAGATGATTTTCAATTTGATTGGACTTGTATTGTTCTTTTTCACATTGATTAGTGGGTTTTATTTCAGTTTTATCACCCTTAGTTCAACGCAAACGAGACAAGATGTATTGTTTAACATGTTGAAGATTTTCTTTGGGTTTACGCCGTCGGTGTGGAATTATTGGGATGATTTTAACACGTTGGGGAAAATTATGCAAATGAGTTATTTGTTTTTGATTCAGTTTATTGTGGGTACGATTTTGGCCATTTGTCTTAGTGGTGTTTTCACCAAGACGAGAGAGAATATTGATCATGAGTTTAATTTCTTTAAACTGAATAATTTAATCTTGTATTTTAAAATGGGCCAAATGAACCAACGTCATGGTGTGGTTAATTGGTATTGTCAGTTGTTTAAATTGCCCCTTGTGATTATGATTTTGATTTACAAGGTGATGGTACATGTACTTTTAAACAAACGAAGGATAAACAAGAATGATGATGATGTTGTTGATTTGAAACACTTTGTGTTTATTCAACCTAGTAATGACCAAGATCAGCTTTTTGGTGATCAAAACAGTATTGGATATGCCGACACACCGCAAGAGGCAGCGGCGATCAAAGTGAATAAACGACAAGCCATGAAAAATCATCAGTCCATTAGCACATTGGGAGGTGGCCATCTACGAACTGCTTCTACTGACTCATTTTTTATTGATCAGTTGTTGAATCGAAAGTATGGTGTTGGTGGTATGGCGGCAACTACGAATGCAGTAGATAACAACAAACTTGATCGCATACAGACCCAAACTCAAAATCAAACACCAATACCGGCGGTTAATCGGGTATTTTCCCGTAAAGCACATAACCAACAGCAACAACAACAGCGACGCCAATCACCACCAATGGTGCTGCAACAGCAACTACAGCAACTGCACCAGATACCCATCAAGCTTCAAAAGTCATTCAATGTACCACGACGTGGATCAGTGTTTCTGCAGACAACAACAAATCAAGGGAAATCACAACCGCCCCATTCTTATGCACCACCACAGTCATACTTTGGCTCGCCACCTGCACCTTCATTACTACCTGTGGCGACAACTACACTGCAGCCAACGCATAGTCAAGAGATTCTTTCACGAATATCAAACCTTGAATCTTTACTTGCAAAGCGTATGATATCAACCAGTATTGATGATTCGAAACTGGTGATGATGTATCGAATTAATGAAGATGATAATCATCGAATTAGGGGCAGATATGGGCGTAATAATGAGAATGACGATGATGACTTGCTGATTAACTCTGAAAGTGGTGACGATAGTAACCGACGTAGTAATCGAGGTTCTGGATCTACTGTCAATTGCAACGATGATGAGGATGACGAAAACGAAGAAGAACAAGAAGAAGAAGAAGAAGAAGATGATGATGATCTAGACAGTGAAGAGTTGAATCGAACGATTCCGTTAAAGTTCAATACGTTGAGTGATACTGAAATAGACCAATATGATAGTGATGAGACATTTTAAATGGGCGAAAAGAGAGAAACAAAGAGAGGAATGGATGGGGATAAACTTTTGATAATAGATTATATACATATATAATAGAGAGAGAAAGTGTTAATTGTTAGTTTACTTTGGAAATGTTAATTTAAACCAGAACAAAGTGTAGCCTCGAAGATTTATTATTTTTCTACTGTTTATAACGGTTGACATCAAATTGGGGTCTCCTCACAGCGGAGATAGACCCCTCTCATTACTATTAAAGTTTTAGTGATATGCTGCCCCTCACTCAATAGAAGTACACAAAATCATAATCAAAACTAAGATGAAGTGATTTGGATTTCTTTTTTTTTTTTTTTCTGTTGCTTTATTATTTCCGATGTTGTTGTTTGTTTGTTTGTCATGTTTGTTATGTTTGTTATGTTTGCTGTTGATTTGATTTGATTTTTATTTATTTCCTGTATATTAGATTTCTTTTAGTACGACTCGGGAATTGACATATTAAAAGAGAAAAAAAAAACATAATTTCAACCAATCAAATCAATGCAGTTTGTCAGTATACTTTTGTATACCCACGGATTATGTAGTTGCACTCGTATCGGTATACTCTTTTGAACTAGAGTAAAAGAAGCGAATAAGCTGGTAGAACATGTAGAACATGTAGTACATTTATGTTTTACAAAAGCAAAATATTATAGTAAGGGTTATGTTAATTTACTAAGCAAAACTCCTTTTCTTGTAAGTTAAACATATATATATATATATACGTTTGAAGATTGGATGGTGGTAAATACTAAAGGCTGCAAAACGATAAACCAATAGCTACGAATGTGTTGTTGTTGATTATTAAAGATTGCTGGATCTAATCATTTTGTATTGTATTGTTGTGTTGCTCTATGTTTACAAAATACTTAGGTTGCTACCACAATTATTGTAGCTTATAAACAACATAATCAGCTCGTATGAGATATATAGAACTAACTAGTAGTTGTGTTAGTGGAATTGTAGCGTATGACTAAAAGTAAAGTATGAGTGTTGGCAGTGGTAGTAGTGTAGTAATTACCTAATTGGGTATAAAAATGCGTGCATGCTGTAAAGCCGCTGTGGAGAGAGAGAGAGAGGAGAGGACTAGAACCGTTTATGTCAAACAAAACGAGAGTTAAGATTAATGTAAGCAAAGAATAAACCAGAAGCGGATGAAACAGAAAAAGAAAAAATAAAAATAAGAAAAAAAGAAATTTTGTAATCAATCAGATTCTTTGAATTTACAATTACCCTTTACATAAATATATTTAACCACAGGTACGCTACCTATACTTGATATCTTAATCGAGTAAGTATCATCAACTGTTACCATAGTCTGCTCTCATAGTACTTCTATATGTTATCCTATAGCTTATTACTACCCAGTGGTAGATATATGTATATTATTACATTTTTGTTGTTTGTTGTGCTATCTTAATATTTGATCCCTTATTGTACTAAAATTTTCACAAGTAACTTTTTATAATTTTTAATTTATTTTTTATTTTTTATTTTTTATTTTTTATTTTTTATTTTTTGAGAAGATTTTAAATATCAAGACAATTGTCAAAAATTTTTTTACATCTTTATATCAAGTTATATCTTCATTAAACGAAAACCATTTCTTTCTTATAAAGAAGTTAGGATTATACAGTATTACACCTGTTCATTGCTTCTTACACACACACACACACACACACACACTCACTAGCTGCATTCCACACTTCACTGCATTTTACTTTTCCTTTTCTTTTTTTCTTTTTACGTTAACTTAACCAATTTTCATCAACAACAGCACTTTTATTTCACTAATGCCACACACTACTATGCCCATAAATGACTCCACCAATTCTATTACCTCACAACTAGACATATCTCATATACAGATTGGTGGTAGAAAGTCAAAACTTGCCGTTGTACAGCTGGAACTTGTTAAACGGGCCATACAAGACATATACCCCCAAATTGACTGCTCAATACTAGCTTTAAGTACTTTGGGAGACAAGGTACAAACACAGCCACTTTATTCATTTGGTGGTAAGAGTTTATGGACCAAGGAATTGGAAATACTTTTGATGGATAGAGTTGACGAGTTTCCTCAATTGGATTTAATTGTTCATTCGCTTAAAGATATGCCAACTCATTTACCTGATGAGTTTGAATTGGGTTGCATATTCCAAAGAGAAGATCCACGTGATGCTATAGTTATGAAACAGGGTAGTCCTTATACCCATTTACGAGATTTGCCAGCTGGCTCAATAGTTGGTACTTCTTCCATTAGAAGACTGAGTCAGTTGATTAAAAACTATCCTCATTTGAAATTTGAAAGTGTACGAGGCAATATTCAAACCAGATTAAGAAAATTGGATGATCCTGAAAACGAATATTGTTGTCTTATATTAGCAAGTGCTGGGTTAATACGTTTGGGATTGGGCGATAGAATCACTTCATGTTTAGACGATGTCTATTATGCTGTTGGTCAAGGTGCATTGGGCATTGAGATTAAGAAGGATAACTTTGCCATTAAGGAAATTTTAAAGCAAATTGAAGACCCAGTAGCAACTGTATGTTGTCTTGCTGAAAGATCATTGATGAGGTATCTTGAAGGTGGATGTTCAGTGCCATTGGGTGTCCATTCAGAATACAATCAACATACACAAGTATTGACAGTAAAAGGTATAGTTGTTAGTCCTGATGGTACTCAAGCTATTGAAGCTGAAGTTTGTGGCAAGATTAATAATAGAGATGAGGATTGTGAACGGTTAGGAATTGAATTGGGAGATAAATTAAAGGAACAAGGTGCTCAGGATATCCTTGATAGCATAGATATGACCAGGATTAATGCCAAACCTACCGAAGTATAATTAAAACAAAGAAAATTTTGTACATACTACCCAATGCTGCAATTTCAACTGCAACTGATACTGCTAATAGTAATAATAATAATATATAAATAGATTAGCGACGTTTTCTCTATTTATTCACATTGCGTAGTGGCCCGTTACATTCGTTCTTTCCAAGTCTGACTTTCAGCCATTTAAACAACACTAAAACGACTAAACAGGTGATGAGGGTGGTACGAAAGATTGAGGCTGTCAACAATACTTTTTCTTTCCCTAGTCTTTAAAGTAGTTGACAGAGGACTGAAAGACAATAGTTCTGAGATGCCACACTTCCTATTCCAGTACAAACTCTCTGTCACAAGAATGAAAGACGCGTGTTAAAATTTTGATCATATATTTACCTAATCATCCCCCATAGTGTTATATGTAAGACATTACGTAATAAGGATTTTTTTGTTTTCTCTTCTTCTTTTTATTCTCATTTTCTTTTTGACTTCTAAAATCATAACAAATTATTTTTTGCAGATCTCTCTTCCTAATAGAAAGTCAAGCATTTTTCAATTTTACAATTATCATTACACAGCAGGGGAGGAATCTCTTTAACCTTTAGAACAACATCAAGAGGCCAACCATCCATTCCACATCAAGAAAAGTCTGAAGAGTTAATCACATAACAACGGCACACCAATATCTGAAAGTTGTTTGTGGCATTTAGCGATTGCGATTTAGAAGTGAAAGAGATCAGCAAGAAAGGAACAAGAACAGATCCGTGTGAGAGTTGGAATCGATGCAGAAGGAGTGGTTTTTTATTACTCATTTGACAAAGATATTTCAGCACGAGTTCGAGAAAAGATAATTAAAAACAACACAAAAGAATACACAACCACATTGTATGATCATGACAGCATCATCACTAAGAGAAAGAATTTGCCTGCAAGAACCACTAAGCAAAATAATACATAATTCCCCGAAAACGTTCTGGAAGCAGGTCATGCAAGTGTGTCGAGAAATCCTACTGGATGATGAAGATGAAGGACAGACAAACCAATTGGTCTACAGAAAAATCATTACGCATCAATTACTACATTCTAATGAGCAACCTACACCAGACATGAATGACTTAGTAGATTATCATCAATCGTCGCTCAAAAGAGAAATTCAAGAATCTATTCAAAAACTAAGAAGTACCGGCCTGTACGACGACGCTCAGATTGAAAGCATCATTTGTGCCAAATCACACACCAGTTCGACGGCTCCACCATCAAGAAGTGATGATTCGAAATTGATAGCAGCAGCAGCAGACTCTAACGATATATCAAAATATGGTGGCGGAAAGCAATCCCGAAAATGGACACCTCAGGATATTAAATTACTATGGAAACTGAAACAAGAGCAGGGTTTAGACTGGGATGATATTGCCCCTTTGCTTAATCGTTCTGCACTGTCATGTAAACATAAGTTCCAGTGGATGATACGAGAAGAAGAAAAAGGAGAAAAAGAAGAAGAAGATTTTACTGAAAGCGGATCTCGAAAACGCGTCAATTGGACCGACAAGGAGGACAGACTATTATGGAATCTAAGAATTGAACGAAAACTAGATTGGGAAGTCATTGTACGACATTTTGATAACCGCACAGTATCTGCATGTCTGAGTAGACTTGGTCGACTTTATTCACAGTTTACAGAGGAGAAGGAGGAGCAACAGAAACATGCACCAACCGCGAAAGACGCGTCAAAAATACAGACCCCAAACACCAAAAGCTCCAAAAGCTCCAAAAGCTCCAAAAGCTCCAAAAGCCAAGACCTTTCCAATAGAAAATCATCTCAACCTCAACCGCAATGTCTAGAATCGCGAGTCGGGTGGCCTTGGTCACCAGAGGAAGAAAAGTTGTTGTGGGATCGCAGGTTAGTCGACAATCTTGATTGGGATGTCATTTTGCCGCTCTTTCCCACCCGGACAAGATTGGGGGTTCAAACAAAGTACTATGAACTTAAAGCCAAGCACCCTGGTGTGAGCTGCAAACGATATGCTTCTCTTTCTCATTTTTCAAGAAAAGTCGCAGGTTTGTCAACTAGTCCTAAAGCCCCTAAGATGCGGGCCATTGCAACTTCATCTAATAATAAAACCCCAGTTCTGAAAACCACTAAGCGGCCGGCCACTGCTCCATCTAGTCACGCAACACCTCCAGTTTTGAAAACCCCTAAACGGCCCGCAACCGTACCTACAGAATCAGAAGCTTTGCGCGAGTGCATCGAGATTGATCTTACGCGGACGAGATTAGCAAACTGTTTCGGGCCTCGGAACATTGACAGTATTTGTGACCGCATTAAAAGCCACCCTGATTTCGTTGAAAATTTCTTAACTATAGGCGAAAAGAGTTTATTAACCGAGCAAGCCCGCCAAGGTATCTCCGTAGAGGAGATTTACTCTGAATATCCGATGAGGTCAACGTCATTTATTGATGTCAAATATAAGGAGATTGCATATGCTAGTCTGAGGAAGCAGAAATTTAAGAATGATGCCGAGAGATTGTTGTATGAAGCTGGTATGGCATTCATTGGTGGCAACTCATCTAGACGGAGGACAAAGAGAAGTGCTGGCAATGATTTCGATCTCGACAAGCTTGAAGAATTGGAACAAGAAGCACGAAAGATTGAACCACCACCAAAATCTTCCATTGATCCTGAAATTGCTGCAGCTAGAGCCAAGGCAAGACTCGAAGCGCAAGAGAGAAAGAATGCGGAAAGGAAACTTCGACTTGAATTGGCGAAAGCTTACAGGTTAGCAAATCCAGTCGACTCTTCCAGGAAAGCTAGAAATCGGCTCCTAGGGATCAAGCTATTGGCTGAAAGTGCTGAATATTTCCAAACTATAACAGGTGATAAACAGAAAGTTCAAGATGGGACCAAGAGGAAACGTACCCAAACCATACTTTACTCGCCCCCTGTGGTTGAGGTCAAATTTAAAGCTAGAGCTAGACAAGCACAAAAGTCGGAGTTGAAAAAGATGCTCAAGGAGGAAGCTAGGTTGAAAAGGGAATTGCAAAGGAAATCAAAGAAGCTGGCATCAAGGAAAAAGAGAAAGCTAAACAAGAAGGGGAGACACAGTTTTGATGACGAGTATGAGGAGTTTAGTGATTTTGATTTGCGCAGCGCGGAGCCAGAGTCGCAGCCGGAAGAAGAAGAGGATCATGTAAGTCCATTTGATCCACCCGATATCAATGCCGATGTATTAGTGCCATTGAATGATCGCAAGTTGTTTGTCAAGTCAGTTTATGAATCAGATCAAGGGCCCAGATTACCAGAATTGAACTTTAGACACTTGCGTCAAGATGAAACGGCAAAGCAAGCAATGACATCTGAGGACGATGCGGTGTTGTATGACGATGAACTTGCTGCTGATGTTGTTGGTTCGCATCGAAGATGTTATCGTGACTTGCCCATTTCCTTTCCGCAATACACCACCTCCACGAACACTGCGTTATCCAATGGTGATACAAATATAAATTATGCAAACAGTGTCAAGATCCGGTTTTTGTTATATCCTCAACATTGTGAACTGTATGTGCTTGCTGAGCCAAAAGATAACGAATTGGACCCCGTGCATGAGATCATCAAGGTGTTTATGATTCATTATGCATTGTATTTTGATTATTCTGCAGCGATTAAAACCTACATTAATGAATTGTGTCACAAGTTGGAATTGGCAGTTGAAGAAAATGATTTTGGTGAGTTTATGTATATTATCGATAGTTGGAACTCGTTGATGTTGCATTTATCACCCAATGATGCCGCCGTGGCGCAAATTTGTGCTGACAACAATGATTTGAATGCTGGTGCTAAATCACTACTCAATGAGTCTGAAATCAGACATGTCAAAATTGAGGATTTGAATTTGGACATGTTTTATAATGAAATTGCGTTTGAATCAGTGAGTCCCGTTTATGAACCAGTTCAAGGTGAAACTGAGGTCATTGAAGATGACAAGGATGCCGATATCTCCATTGGTAAAATTGAACCGCCACCGCAAATGCAAGTGCAAACCACAAACAATTCCGGTGACAAGGAGCCACTACCACCACCACCATCACAACAGGCATGGACAAAGCCTAGCAATTACAATGCCGATTTTTATCAACGATTACGCGAAAAGACATCGTTATCGCGTTATGCCATCCAACAAATCCTCGTTCGCGTTTATTCACGAGTCGTTTCGACCGATTCGAGGAAATTGCGATCCTACAAGGCCTTCACTGCTGAAGTATACGGCGAATTGCTTCCTTCATTCACAAGTGAAGTTTTGGAAAAAGTGCAATTGAAACCCACGCAGAAATTTTATGATTTGGGGTCCGGGGTTGGCAACACTACATTACAAGCGGCATTGGAATTTGGTGCTAGTAGTTCAGGCGGATGTGAAATCATGGACCATGCTTCGCATTTAACGATGTTGCAGGAAAATTTGATTCAGAAATACATGGCATTATTTGGATTATCGCCATTGAATTTGAAGTTTGCCTTGAAACAATCATTTGTCAATAATGACCAAGTGCGTCAAGATTGTCTTGCTTCAGATGTATTAATCATCAACAATTATTTATTCGATGGCGAATTGAATGATGCAGTGGGCAAATTACTCTATGGAATCAAACCAGGGACCAAGATTATCAGTTTAAGAAACTTCATTAGCCCCAGGTATAGAGCCAGTTTCAATACTGCATTTGATTTCTTTTCGGTAGAGAAGCACGAAATGAGTGATATTATGTCGGTTAGTTGGACAGCCAATAAGGTGCCGTATTATATCTCAACGGTGGAGGAGACTATTAGGCCCGAGTATTTGGGCAGAGAAGAGTTGTTGGGGGAGTTGTTGTTTCATTCAGGTGCATTGTCGAAATCGACGACTCCTTCTTTAACCGATGGCAGGATTGATCGTGATGATGAAGATGAAGGAAGTGAAAAGAGTATGCAGAGCGGAAGAGGTGGTGAAGGTGGTGAAAGTGGCGGTAGAGATAATGTTGTAGGTATTAGTGGCGGAGTAATTCTTGGTGACGTGAACGGAGGCGAGCTGACTCCACCCACTGATCATAATTCTGAGCCAGAAAATGGCAAACCTAATTGATGTTGAAACGAAGTTACTGCTCATCCTGTGTTATTTTTAGAATAAAAAAGTTTTTGTATGTATTATATAAAATAAAACAAAATTGTCTATTTTTTTTTTTTTTAGCTAAGTTACTCTTTTCACTTGGCTGGAGTTTCCAGTAGTGCTTTATCCGACCCATTGATAGGTTCAACCGACCCCACTCTTGAACTGCTATTACTATTATTCGACGAACTCAACAACTTCCTCTTTTTATTCATGGGCCCTTCAACTTCCCTCGTGATTGCCAAAAGTAAAGTATTGACCCTACGGCCAATTTCCTGACTGGTTCGTGATTGAATAAACCAGTCGAATTTAAAAGTATCCGAGTTTTGAATTTCTTGTTTAATCTTGTCATTTAATCGTTCGTCAGTGATGCCGAATTTGTAGACACAATTGAGCAAGAATTTATCCTCTGTTTTCGAATAAATTCGTTTCGAGTTGTTGGGCGGGTACACAATGGGCAAATCTTCAAATGGATCAGTGAGGTTTTCAATCTTGGCCGCTAATAAACGTTGTTGGTTCATTAACTTGTCACGCTTCTTTTCCTGAGCTTCAATTTGAGATATGTATTTTTCGTGCCCGTCAATTTGTTGATGCTTGAGCCAGAAGTTTAATGCATACCGCTTCACATCATTTTTGGTCTTGTTGCCTAATGCTTTGGCAATGCGGGTATATGCATCACGGCCATACTTGGCAGTTGCGTGAATGAAGTTGGTGAAATCACGTCGCGACCAAGTATGGAAACTCTCAGCTAATAGTTTGTCTTTTAATTGAATTTCGTCTTCGGTCAAGGGCACCACATTGTCAATTTTTTCTTGTTCCAATTTACGCTTCTCTTCACGATTTAATTCATCTTTATCCTCATCAACAAGGAATTCTTCATCACTATCACCAAAATCATCAACCGAGTATTGGAAACTTGTCTCCTTTTTGAAACTTAGCTGCTCTCTTTCCAACAACCCTTCCAAACCAGGTGGAGCAAATTGATGGTCCTGAAAAGTGTAAGCTTTAGGAGCTTTTGGTTTTATAATCGTTTGCTTTTGAGGCTTCTCCTTGACAGTCAATGGTTGTTTCAATACATCTTTATAGTAATTGTCCACAGAATAAGTCTGTTCCTTTCTGACTCTCTTTGATGGATTAATCCAATTGAAACCAAGACCGCCCGAATTTTCCTTCTTGGTAAAATCTTTTCCATTCCATTGGTAAGCTGATCCGTCAGATGTAAAATTTTGTAAATCCTCCAACCCCAACTTGTTGAATTTCTCATTCATGGTTTTAGTCTTTTCTGCGCCTCGTGCCAAAATGGATTCAATGTCATCATCGAGGACGGTACTCTTTTGATCTTCAAATACCTTTTGTGCACCATGTTGAATCATTTCAATAAGATCATCCTTGGAGCCACCCACATTGGCTCCTGCGTTGGTTTGTCTTCCTTGTTGAATAACTAGTTGATCTAAACGTAATTTTTGCGCTGCTCGTTCCAAGACTTTTTCCTCAATGGCATTTTCAGTAACAAATCGGTAAACCTTGACCTGCTTCTTTTGTCCAATTCTATGTGCTCTATCCATGGCTTGAAGATCAGCTTGAGGGTTCCAATCTGAATCGTAAAGAATAACCACATCGGCCGAAGTTAAATTGATACCCAATCCACCAGCCCTAGTCGTTAACAAAAATATAAATTTATCGGAATCAGGGGCATTGTACTCATCAATCGCTTCAATACGGTCTTCATGGGCCGTCGAACCATCAATACGGCAATATTCGTACTCTCGGAAATAGCAATAATCTTCGAGAATATCCAAAACTCGAGACATTTGTGAAAAAATCAATACACGACTCCCCTCCTGTTTAAACTTTTTCAACATCTTGTCTAAAATAATCATTTTCCCAGAATTGTAAATCAAGTGTTCATCAGTTGTGTAGGGTGGTCCAGGCTCGGCTCCATCAAACAAGTACGGATGATTACAGCATTTCCTCAATTGCATGACAATATTCAAGAGTCTTGTTTTCCCCTCCCTTTTCCCGACAACTCCATTGACTGCATCTATGTCCTTTTCCAACAAGTTTCTATACCACGATACTTGCATATCGGTCATACCTGTGTATATATTTGTTTCAATTTTAGGTAACAACGATTTTTCAACATCTGACTTTACACGACGAAGCAAAAATGGGCTCAAAAGTTGATGCAATTCTTGAATAACCTTGTCCTGTTCTTCAGCTTTTGCCTTCTCATCCAAATCACTATTTTGTTGATCAAAAGTTTCATCAAACTGTTCAGAGTCTCCAAACACATCAGGTAAAAGAAAGTTAAGCAATGCCCAAAGTTCATGAAGGTTATTTTGCAAAGGTGTACCGGTGATTAATAACCTATTTCTGGAATAAAATAATCGAATGATTTGTGAAAGTGAACTTTGTTCATTTTTAATCCTGTGGGCTTCATCAACGACAATATATTCCCATCTAAATTTTTTCAATGCACTTTTTTCTCGCAACACCATTTCAAATGAAGTAATCAAAACATCAAAGTCTGCCGTGTATAATCTATCTTTAATAATGCTGGCTCTTTGCTCTTTATCTCCTTGCAATACGACAACATTAACATCAGGTGTCCATTTGGCAAATTCTCTTCTCCAATTGTCTAGCGTTGATTTAGGCACTATGATTATAAATGGTCCATCAATATGTTTGACATATCGAAGATATCCCAAGAATGATATTGTTTGCAAGGTTTTACCCAATCCCATTTCATCAGCCAAAATTCCACTCAAACGATTTTCGTACAAGGAAATCAACCAATTCAAACCCTGAACTTGATATTCTCGCAACGTACCTTCATTGACATATGATGGTGATTCAGTAAACACAGTATGCTGATTTTCTTCATCGTCCTGATGCTCTTCATCTTGCAATAACTCTGCATCTTCCTCTTTTTCAGTTTTCCGACGTCTGCTGTTGCTTTTCTTCTTTTTTCCCGACTCTTTAAATGATCGTTTATTATCAATTTCTCTCACTCTTTTTTTAAACTCTGGATCCTTTGATGCATTCAAATCAATGAATTTTCGGAAAATAGCACTTAATCCTAGCAAGTACTGAAACCGTTTAGTTGCATCGTCCTTGTCATTGGCGTACGCGTGTTTTGCATCGACTTCTAGTAGAAACCTGTCTTGTCTCTCTTGAGGTGTCTCTGGTTTACCATTCGGAGTTGTATGTGATATCAGATGTCTAGTGGTCATCCTGTGTGTCTGTGTGTCTGTGTGTCTGCTTGCCTGCTTGTCTGCGTATGTAGTGTAGTGTAGTGTAGTGTAATGTAGATGATGTAGTATTGATGTATTCTAATACCAGAGTAGAAAAGTGCTGCTAAATGGAATATAGGAGATTGTTTTTATAATTTTTTTTTATTGTTCGTTGATTTTGGCAATTGGAATGGTTTGTTGTTTTTTGGTTTTTTTTTTTTTTTTTTTTGGTATAACATATTCCCCTGGGTGTTCTGTTATTCTGTTAGATTGGTTTAGGTATTTTTTGTGTAAAAAAAAGAACTGTTAGATTTGGAATTCTGAAGGCTGCAAAAACCAATTTGACTGAGCAAATTCTTATCCTTTTCTTAAGATGGGAGGAGGAGATACGCGTGCACCTATATTCACTTATAGTTGACTTGAGTTATAACTTAGTGATGTATATACTCTAAGAGAGTGTTATTAATATAATTTAGAATGAAAAAAAAAAAATTAGAGTAGGATATTTTATGGTTATTATAAAATTATGATTATACAGTCTTTTTATATTTTATTCATACTAATGTGCATTAATTTTTCATACCAACGCGACATTTATTATTCATACCAACACGACATAATTTTTCAAACCAATGCGACACAAAATTTTAAACCATTGCGACATAAAAATCAAAGCCTTACTTGTAGTGTGGCCGCAGTAAAGACCACAAGCTAGTGTTTTTAGATTAAGATATAGATATAGACTTAGGATCTACTTAGAAAGCGAGTGGAGATTCCAGATTCAACCCTGTTAGTATCGTGTCGCCAAAAAGCACAACATTAGGTCACAGTTTTTTTTGCTCCTATGTGATTTTGTTTCGCATAGGAAAGGAAAATCATGATATAAGATTAAAAAGGGATAATGAATTTCAACCACTCTCCACAACTGTTTCCAGACCTCCAAATTTCTTTCAAATAGTGTCAACAGCAGATCATTGTTTTCGGTCAAACTTGCCAAATCCCTTCTCCATGCTAAAAATGCTAAATTCTCATGCCTTTCATTTTACAACTTGCTTTGTTGCTTAAACCATTTTGAACGTGTGGGAATTGTTAATTTGTTCTCAAACATCATATGCTTTTTTGCCACATAGCTAACATCTCATCTGCACTCAATGTCCCACTTGAGTTGATTATGTTTGTGTTGCACCCTTTGATTATTTTTACTTGCTGTCGTCTCTCTGTGTTGAAATCAGTATCAGTCAATTGTACCGTACTCAAAAATTCATCCAACGAGTTTTCCTGAGTAACAGATCTTAATTTCACCCAATTTGGATCCTTCTTGCCAGTGGTGAATCTCATCTCCCCCATCTGGTAGGTATTGAATTTCATTTTATTTAGTTATTTGATTTGCAATGGTACGATCTAAACCTATTAGGTTCTTGTTCTTGTGGTGAACTAGTTTGGGACCCTTTGGTGCCTTCCATTTCTTTTGCTTAGCAAATGAATATTCTGGGTTGACAAAGCAATGAGACAAGATGAATAAAAACAAAAACAAAAACAAAGGAAAAGAAGATGAGAGAAGTGGAAGAAAATCAGAATTTGAAGTAATCAATGGAGTGAAGCTCCAAATGAATCTTCTGGAAAATCGAGAACAGATTTTGGAAAGATGTAGGCCTATATTTCACAAGGATAGTCGGCACACTGTCGAGTCTTATGCGAGTATGAGTGTTAGAGTGGAACCTGCTACAACTAATTATTCAGTCTAATCATCTGCATAATACAATTCAACGTTGACGTCAAGATAAGAAACAAAGCGCTAGAGAGGGCCAAAGATGCCTCCTTGATTTACATTTCAGAATAAGTTGACCCACGAAACCTACCTCCTTGCTGATATCAAAGCTATAAAAAAGTGGTCCCAGTTGAAGTAATGCTAGTTTATCTACACAGACTTGCATCCAACTTGTTCCACCATTTATGATGAAGATAATGACAAACCTCGTTTGATACTTCTGAGATATATCCACAAGCTACTGCCCACATTATTGAAGCTTTTCCTGTTCGCAACAAGGGGCCCATACACAAGAACAAGTCCAATAGTTAAAATTTGTACATTCGTTGGTAGTTCGCGACTCAGCAGCAATGTGTAAAATAAGAAGGGGTAGGATGTCTTTTGTTGCAATCTTTTTGTATACCTGGGTACTAAAAGTGAAGCACCAATCCTTGCTTTGAAAAAAAAAAATCGATTGACCTTCCAAGTGATCCTTCACATTTGACACCCCAACAAAGAGTATTGAAATGTTTTATCAATAAAGAGTTGTTTTCTCATCATACAAAAATGACCATTGATTGGACAGTTCCATCAAAGGATCGGCGCGTATTTCTGTTTGCCTCGGATTCAATAACTCCAGTCTATATTGATTTTTAGCAATTGGAGAAAGGACACTTAAGCTATTCTGCTATCGGTTGCTAGTATCGAACTCATTTTTGGGATTAGTATTTAAGGAAAGAGAAAACAACTAAAGGTAGCTGTTGCTTTTGTGGGTGACAGAACGTCAAAAGAAAACGGCTGAAAACTATACACACTTGTGAATATCTGAGCTATAAACATGAAATACACGACCACATCATTGCTTTCGTGCCTTCTTTGTTATCTTTGCGACCGGTTTCTTTGCTTTCTTCTGCTTTTGTTTCTTTTTTTCAGTTATCATTGTTTTCAATTCCTGAAGAGTCACTTCAAGCTGTTCTAACTCTGGCTCAGACAATGTCCTTAGGGGTTTTTCCATCAACATGCTAAACCATGCAGCAAGAAGCCCTCCCTCATTGTGTGATGCATGATTGAATACATCAATTGCTAATGGGGTAACTGAGTGTCTAGTGTCTCCATTTGAGCTCCCCTCCAATTCTTTAAGATCTTCAGGAACGTTAAACCCGATTCGGGAAATGATCAACGGGGTTACAACAAATCCCGTGTTGGATTTGCAGGCTCTGAAATAAACACCCGCTTGTGCCAATATTTTTAGATGCCCTACACTTCCGTCACAAAAAGAGCTTAATCCAGTTCTTTTCAATTCTGCAAAAAAATTTTCCTTGTCTTCATCTACTAAATCCCAATCTGGTTCCGCCCATGTGTCTGTCTGATCTAAGTTTGTCGTTTTTATGGTGGGCTGTTGTATCCCTTGTCCTTTAATCATGTTGAAGAATGGTCTTAACCAATGGGAAAACATGACGCTAAAGTGGCATTCTTTACTGCCAACATCATCTGTTGGTAGTTGAAAAATCGGTGCAGATTCTTCGTTGTAGAATGAATTGAGGGTAATCTCACTTAAGACGTCTGTGTTGATTTGGTATTTTTTCAATGAATACACATCATTGACAGTTTCAGTAACTTCTATACCGCTTTCCACAGGGAAATCAATTTGGCACAACTGAAATGAGAATTTCGCTGACAAAAAGTTATTCATTAAGAAAGAGTATGGTATGATACCCTTCCAAGCTGCTTTAACAAAGGAGCAGTAATCTTGTATTACTTCATTCAATGCCCTTTTAGTTTGAGCTGTAAATGCTGCTCTAATTGGATGGTAGTCAAACTTCAATGAGCAAATCTGGTGGCAAGTGTTTTTGAAGGTAGTGGTTTCGTTAAGGTCCATTCCAACCAAGCAGTAGTTCTATGCTTCTTCAATTAATGGGGTCGCCTCCTCAAGGCCTATTTCTGACCAATCCTCGTTGTGTAACTCACTCACCCTGAAGTCAACGTCTTCTGAGCCTTCGGCAAACACTAGTTCAATTTTAGTTTGAAATACCTCCAACTGCTTACCAATCATTGCTGTAAACAACTTGGCAGTGGGTGCATAGGAATATGGAACAGCGACGTTCGTGGAATTTGCGGCCATGGTTTTGCTGTTGATATATGCTGAAGTGTAAAGAAGAAAAGTCAACTATGAAAGACACAGAGTATGATATAAATTAATTGTATCGACAGAACTTTATCAGTGGCAACTTCTTTGGTATGCTATCATAGTATGACTGTATTATGGGGCATAGACTAGTTGCAAAAGCGTTTTATTTTTGTGTAACTGAAAACAAACTTTGTGCGCATTGAGAATGTACCATTAAGGCAGTATTAGGCAACTTCAATACCACTTTGCATGTTCTTTTTTTTTTCTTTTTTTTGTTAGCGATATATGTATATATGCCGTATTTAAGATCTAGTGCCATAGATTATCACATGAATTGTTGTTATTTAACCTAAAAGTGTCTATCTAAGTCATTCTTAAAGCGTCGATATACCGTTTCCAACTCTAGATCCGTGTACCATTTCTTCAAAAACACAAATGACTGTCTCCGTGCAAAATTGACTCTCTTATCCACATGCCCCCCGGTTCTGTTGATTATACGAAGTTTAGGGAAATGATAGCCGATGACACCAAAAGGAAGCTGTGGACTTAGCATATATATATCATTAGTAAATGCAGAATCAGTAATGCAATTATTAATTCCTAACGCCCGGATTGGAAATCCTCTTGGCTCAAACCACCAATTAATAGAGGCTTTGGGAAAGTATAAACACAACCAGCTAATTGCTCTTGCTGTTTTCGGATTGGAAAATTTAGTTGCAAGGATGAGCATCGATAAATTAATGTGTGAAAAGTTTAGGAGATCCCGAATGGTAAACTCTTGAGTTTCTTCTCCGTTGTGCCTTAGACAGAACTGAGCGAGTTGAGGATACTCTTCGTCTAACTTGTGATTGGGAAATACTTTTTCAATTTGAATATACCCAACAATGGTCAATTCACGGAGTGCAATGGTATTAAACACATCACTTATTGTATAATCGACTACTTCCATCAAATGATGGAGATGTAACTTATGCAACCTCAAATTCTCTACGCGTTTGGTAAGCATGTCTCTGCGAAAAGCTAGAACTGTCAAATTTGTTATAAATGGGAATGGGTGGAGGAAATCCCAGTTTACAATATCTGAAGTGACAAATAAACTAAGCGATGTTTTAATATTTGATGGTATCTCGAATTGATTCGGATTAAATGGCGGAGGAATAAACACGGTATTGCTGAATAAATTATTTGCTCTCATATCACTGAACATGAGCTCTCTGGACATTTCTTTATGAAAAGTGAGATGGCCTTGCCTGTTGAGCCCAAAAGATCGAATTACTTCAAAAGTCCGAATCGATTGGAAATGTCCTAAAACCTGCTTTATAAGAGTCTCATCGTAATCGGATAGTATCAAATGATTAATTTTTACGTCCTGTCTGATCTGAGACATACATTTGTATAAAACATATTTGGATACTACTGTATATTTGTTTGTTCTGAAGTTGTTGATGTCTTTGTGAAACTTGAATCGAATAGCGTCGCCTTTTAGTGGTATATATAAAAATTCTCCATAAATATAGATGTTTTGATACAATTTGTCCCTTGTAGCGTTGTAAAATTTAGAATGTAATGGTGCAAGCGCCAACGCTTGATGTTGGTTGATGTTGAGGAAAACCTGTTGCACTACTTGGAAGGGTAAATCTGATAAACAAGGCATTTCACAGAGGTTTAGTCAAAGAGGTGCAGTCAAAGAGGTGCGTAAGGTTTTAGAATATTTTAAAGCTTTATATCCTCTAATGGAGTCATTGTTTCCCCTACTTTGTTGTACCGTTACTCCAGCATACTCTGTCTCTTTGGACTTGCTTTGATAAATGCTAAGCTGAGCCGTACCATAACTGGGACCAACTTTGTGTCAAAAAGTGCGTTTAGGTCTCACTACAAGGAAAGAAGTAATAATTAATAACTTTGATGTTTCAACTAGACATAAGGCGTCCTTGCAGATGCATTACACCTCTTGAAACTGCCTGCTTTGTTATTTTACAACCTCTGTGAGATTCTTCTCTGTTAACAGTAACTTGTATCTTTAGTACAAAGAAATAAGTTTAACCACTTGAATCATCTTGAGTCCAGAATAGAATGTCTTGACTTAAATAGTTAGATTACATGATGTGGGCGGAGATCGTCAAGACACCATTTGGGATGGCCATTGAGTAATTGGTGGAGGGTATTGGCTTCAGTTTGGGGAGCTACTACTACTACTACCACCACCGCTACTACAAAAAATACAACCTTTCACTATTCGAAGTATGTATGATTCTCTATTGGTCATTATCGAGATATATATATATAAGCGGCAACATTAATATCAAACAAAAGCTCAGATGTATTGAGACAACCACTTGAATGCTTCGCCATAGCCAGACCTCATAAAAACAGAAACCATAAACACCTCGATTGGTCTAGTACCTTCGGGCAATTTTCCGGTATCCTTGCCGGTTGTGTTGTACAACCCCAAAGCATTCTTTAATTCCATCTCACTACATGCAGTGCAAACATCAATCTTATTTTCCAAGATAACAACGGGTACCTGGCTCAATTCTTTAATTCTAAACAATGATTCCAACTCCGCCTTTGCTCGATAACTAGTTGCCAGAATATTTACTTCTGTACCTCAGAGTAGTATCTATATGGACCCATTTTACGTTTACAATTCTCTTCTTGTCCAGAACTGATGTTTTCATCTACATCATCACACTCCATGTTGGAATGTAAATTGTCAGTTTCAATTTTAGTTGGAGGGACTGCTTCATTGTAGTCACTGTAACTAAAACACGATTCCAACGGGGTTATCTCAACTTCTAGAGTCATCCGGCCAAACTCCAAAGTGAAGAAGTTACCAATCCCATCCACATATCTGTTTGTGTGTAACTCCAGCTTGAAATTCATTATTCCGTTTTAATCTTATATTATGATTTTTCTTTCCTACCGCAAACAAAATCACATAAAACAAAATTATGTCGCACTAGTTTGAACAATTTATGTCGCGTTGGTATGAAAATTTATGTCGCGTTGGTTCGAATAATAAATGTCGCTTTAGTATGAAAAATTATGCCGTACTAGTATGAAATAAAAATAAAAAGACTGTAATTGTTTTTCTCATTCTTTTGTATTTAAATTTTTCAATGGGTGATGTTGATGTTGTATATATATGTATAAATATTTTCATTTTATTTTTTTCTTTTGCATTTGTCGTATTTGGTGTGTCGCATAATTCAAACGACATTGAATACGACTCACTGCACTTAACCAACTTCACTATTCATATTGTATTCTGCTTAATAGAACCCACCTGTACGTCTCTGGCCACAGAAACACGATTATCCTTCCTCTACCCTCAAAAAGTACTTATCTTCAAAACAAAAGGGAGAGAGAGAGAGAGAGAGAGAGAGAGAGAGAGGTCACAATGGCTGTTCTTAATGATTATTCTTGTAATAAATGTAACCTAATTAGAAGTCATTTTGACTTAATATAAGATGTCTCTTATATAGTCATATGTGGAAACAACATCATCCTCCCTATGGGTTTTTAGTTGACTCAGTACACACTCCAGTCAATTACATCTTTATTATTCTTTTCTAACCATTCATTGCACTTTTTAAACACCTGCAGGTCGAAAAACCCCCGATGTGCAGACAAGGGAGATGGATGTACCGTCTTCAACACCAAAAACTGACAATCATTATTCTTACTAGTTAACAACTTCTCGAAAGACTTTAACCTCTTTTGCGCCGGAGATCCCCATGCCATAATCACAAACCCACTGTTTCTCTCTTTATGGTATTCTAAAGCTACTCTAATCACTTGTTCAGTAAATTGTTCCCATCCTTTATTGGCATGACTGTTTGCCTTGTGAGCTTCAACTGTCAAGACGGCATTTAGCATCAACACACCACCTTGTTTCGCCCATTTCGTCAAATTACCACCACCTGGTTTACCTTGCTTTGCCAACTCATTGCAATCGGGTATTTTAAAAGTATTGGGAAAATCTATTGCCAATGTCTTGTATATATTGACTAATGAAGGTGGTGGTCTTGTTGGTTCCAAAACGGAAAATGCTAAACCATGAGCCTGATTATGGTTATGGTATGGGTCCTGGCCGAGTATGAGGCATTTGACATTGGGTAACGGAGTTAAATTGGACCATGAATAAATATCTTGAGCTTTGGGGAAGATTGTTTTCGACTGTTGTTGTTGCGAGTGAAGAAACTTTTTCAAGTTTAGGAAATAGGGTTTGGTTAGTTCCTTGTATAACACCGACAACCACGAGATATGTAATGTATCAATTTCCAATTGTAACAACTCTTTTTGCTCGGGCTTTAGACTGTTTATCCATTCTTGCTTATTAAAAGTTGTGAATTGATTGGTAACAAGTGGATTATTCTTTGTCGTCAATGTCTTGTCATTTCCTTTGCTTGGAGCTGCTATTGGGGTCTTTTCATAAACCTTGGACGTGTCTGTCGACTTAGGTTTCTTAGCAACTACTTTAGCCTGTGAGAAATAGTCAGTTATCAATGATCTCTTGGTCATTACTGCTGATTGCTTTAATGAAAAGGGTCAACAACTTTGAAGAATGCGCGTCAAAAGGAAAAAGAAGCTGAATTACGCGTTTCTCTCTAAACGGTCATAAAATATGTATACACCTTCTATATCTATCTCAAAACAATTTGGTCAATGGGTAAGGGTACCCGGGATCCTTTCTCAACACAATACTCGTAAGACAACTATATAGGTAATAAATTACCACAGAAATCAAAATAATTAACCATACTCTCAAATTTTCATCTTTAATCAAACTAGACTCAGTAACTTGATAACTGCCCAATTTAATCAAACTTACAACCGAGGCAGCTAATAACGCATAATTAGCACCAACAATGAAAATCTCTACCGCATATTGGTAATGCATGCCGCCGCTTATGAAAACTAGTGTCCCCGTTGCATCATCTTTGGTGACAAACGGTGATTGGTTCTGTATTGCAAATTGTGAACCTCCAACACACAACAATACTATACCAATTGCAAAATAGGACATGATGGTTGTTCTTGATGTATTTGATATGAAACCGGAACCTTTCTTTTTGATCAATACGACAATTGTAAAGGTGATGATAAATGTCTTTAAAAATGTAATTGTTGAACTTTGTGAAGCACCATTTTGACCTGTTGTCGTATCAACACGTAAATCAACCATCAAGACCTCACTTAGGAATTTGGCAAACTCGACAATTTGTATCTCAAGTGAAGCCTTTTTTAGGGGATATTCTAAATGGGGACTCTCAAAAATACCCTCAACTGAACCATCTTCATTACTCAATCGTACCTCGTCATTACCACTACTACTTCTAGGAGGAATCAACCATACATGAGGTATAGTATCCATCTTCAATTTTCTGAAAATGACAGCATTGGTGATATCACCAAGATCAATATTGAAAAACTTTATTTGTAAATTTGAAGTTGCATAGCGTGCCAAGTACAAATTACCAATTTGTTCAACCATAGGCATGACTTGCTGACACGGTCCACATTCATGAGCAGGATTCGATGATGTGAATAGTAGGATCGAATAATAATCGCGATGGCCTTGTAGTTGAGATAAATCTCCATTATGGATATCAATAATGAGTGAATCTTGAGGAGACGGTGCGTCTTGATTTATGTCGTCGTGATCTTCAGCCAAGGTTAATTGAGGGAGGACGAGGAGGAGTAAAGTGAAGGATAAAACAATCCATAGTGGCGGTAGTAGTGATCGTCTCATATATATCTAAGGAAATTGTTTGTAAATGACGAATGGGTTATCCTCTTCCTACTGTTTATCACGCAAAAAAAAAAAGATAAAATGGTTGTTGCCAAATGATAATTTGATTCACTTATACTGACTCTAGTCCAAGGAACTTGAAACGAATGACTTAGTCTCTATATACTTCTATAAAATTTTCAAATGTTAACAAAGCACATACTTGGCTCAATCAACTTGAATAAATATTTGTTATGCTACCTTCTTTGTTGCATAATCTCTTGGTACATGTTTGAGTGAAGAGACTAAACTAGTAATGTGATTGAGGTGATGTAATATAAACAATCCTCGCCCACTCACTGCTCTGATTTAGATTATTAGCCATATCATGAAACAAGGTGAAACAGTACCCCGTATGATGTTGCAACCAATGAAAATTGACTTTATTACAACAACGCTTCTCTTTGACTGAGGCTCTCACTTCAATTTATATCCCAGTTGTTCAAGTCACATTTACTCATCAATGACAAATTCCTCTTCTTCATCTTTATTTATAATCAAGAACCCAGCAGTCACAATTGTTGCGCCAAACACATACAACAAATTCAATTGGAATTCTTTCAAGACCCAATCACCAACCATGGCTAATGGGATAGCCATAGATAGTCCAACAGTGACTGTCAATGGACTAGTTAATAATACAGCATTACACCAACAAAAATCACTTATAAACGTGATTACAGCATTCAATACAAGACAAGTCCATACATCCTTTGACGAAGGCAATGACCAAACTTCCACTTTGGTGAAATGTAGAATGACAAGTATTGGCCATAAACCGAGAAAACAAATCAATCCAACAAATCCAAAGAATAAATGAGTATTCAAGTTACGTTCCTTTCGTGAATTTGGTATCGATGTTTTGAATTTCAACAAGATGGTATAAATTCCATAGATTAAAGCTCCTGATAATGCCAATAGGTTGCCCCATAAGATCAACATTGTTGAAGGTCCATTCTCAGGGTCTCTATTGGGACTATTGTCCGATGTGTCTGCTTTAGTGACAATTAAGACCCCCGAGAAGCTTAGC
This sequence comes from Lodderomyces margitis, assembly GCF_024628925.1. NCBI lineage: Eukaryota > Fungi > Ascomycota > Pichiomycetes > Serinales > Debaryomycetaceae > Lodderomyces > Lodderomyces margitis. The sequence goes on from NW_026261855.1 coordinate 160,748, forward strand.
AATATGCCCATAATTTTGTTTTGGTTGATGCTTTCGACTGATACAAGGTAACCAATGATCAATGTGAAAAACGACGATGTTGATGATAATATGGTTTGCGAAGCAACGGATGTATACGACAACGAGGCGTTTGTCACTAAGTTGGCCGAGTACCAAAGAATAATAAATTGAATTGATAATTTAAACGTATCATAAATGTTGATATCCAATGGATTATTATCGTGCACTTCTTCACCAATTGATTCAACACAGGTTAGACTACCCGGTTGTCCCTCGACTTGTGTGGCAACAACAGTGTTCAAATCCTCATCGGATCCATAACTTCTAATTAACCCATCCCCATCTTTACTCGGTATTTGGTGATACTTGTACTCATTGGTAAACTTGTTGATGAATTGACGTAATGACAACTTTTTGAACTTGAGATAGGGTATAATGTAGAAGCTAAAGCAGCTGGTGTTGATCCAAGTAATGAAAAAAGGTTTGCGGTATGAGTCATCTTCAACAATGGCATTGACAAGGAAACTCGATGATACCCATAGAACAACAACTGCTGATAAATTGATAAGACCTAGAATCCATTTTTGACGAGAATGTAGACTTGCGTCTGGGATAAAGAAAGCAGTGAGATATCGGAGTACTGATAACCTCGTATTGTTAATAGTGGACATCCGGTTTGTAAGTGGTGTAGGAAAAATTTGTGTACCTTTGTATTATTTTGGTTTTTGTAGATAACAACTGTGGATCCAAAATTTTTCTCACTTCTTGGAACAAAGTCTTCTTGTTCTTGTTCTTGTTCTTTTTCTTTTTCATTACGCAATTTCATACTTTTTTTTTTCACTCTTTTCACTCTTTTCACTCGTTTTACTCTTTTTTTCTATTTTTTGACTTCGTTATCTCTTAACGCGTAAAGTGAAAAAAAATTTATCAATGTATTTCTAGAACACCAACAATATATTACAAATGCCGCCAAAAGTGTATGTATCTATTGAATAGCCTCCCCCCCTCCAGTCTCTTCTCATAATTATATATACCGAGTTGTCACTAACATTGTGTTCCCCTAAAGCAAAACACCCAAAGTCAAGGTTGAGAAACCGTTCCAATATGAGCGAAATCTCAATAATAAATTCAAATTTGGTGCCCATGTTGGTATGTCAGGAGGTATTTACAAAGCAATCACGAATTCCATGAATATAGGTGGTAATTCATTTGCTTTGTTTTTGAAATCACCTCGTAAATGGGTATCACCAGCTTTGAAGCCAGAAGATATTGCAAAATTTGCTGAATTATGCAAACTACACAAGTATAACCCTAGAACTGATATATTGCCTCATGGTTCTTATTTTATCAATTTGGCTAACCCTGATCCTGAAAAGGAAGCCAAGGCTTACGACTCATTTCTTGATGACTTGAAAAGATGTGAACAATTAAATATTGGACTCTACAACTTTCATCCTGGTTCAAGTTTAGATGGTGATCGAAAGCAAGCGTTGAAACAATTGGCTAATAATATAAATAAAGCTATTAAAGATACTGAATTTGTTAAAATTGTCATTGAGAATATGGCTGGCCATGGGAACCTCATTGGATCTGATTTGAAGGATATACGTGAAGTGATTGATATGGTTGATGATAAATCACGTGTTGGTGTTTGCTTAGACACGTGCCACTCATTTGCTGCCGGGTACGACATTACTGATGAGGAGAAATGGAATGGCTTCCTCAAACAATTTGATGAAATCATTGGAGCTGAGTATCTTTCTGCTATACATTTAAATGATTCAAAAGCTCCATTGGGAGCCAATCGTGATTTACACCAAAAGTTGGGTCAAGGTTTTCTTGGATTAGAGGTGTTTCGAGCCATTGCCAACTGCGACAGATTGCAAGGTATACCTATAGTGTTGGAGACACCCGTTGGTGATAATGACGAAATCTATGGAGAAGAGATTAAATTGCTCGAATGGCTTGAAGGTAAGTCAAAAGATGATGCTGAATTCATTACAAAGAGAGATGAGTTATGGGAATTAGGTAAAAAGGAAAGAGACGAGCAAATGAAAAAGTTTGAAGTCAAGTCCAAAAAGAGGACGAAAGAGGAGGAAAAGAGTGCTGATATTACAAAGATTATCAAGAAGAGGAAACTGGCTGCAAAATAGGGGTAGATTACTCGACTTCTCTTTTGTATAGTTTATAGAGAGTAAAACGGCTTGCGTAAAATATAGAGAGAAGTATGAAAAAAAAAATCAGAACTTATTCATTTAGAAAAAGAGAAAAAAAAAAACAAAATTGGATACATCAAAGGATAAAAAGCACTCTCCACTTTGATCTAACAATTGGCTTCTATACACATCATCAATTTTAATGTTTGGAAGTGCATCTTCAGGATTTGGAGGGTTTGGAAGCAATACGGCCAATACCAACTCCCCATTTGGTGGTGGTGCCAACACAACAGCACCAGCCACAAATACAAACGCATCACCATTTGGAACAAACAATGCCAACACTGGAGCAGGTGGTGGTGGATTATTTGGCAGTACATCATCTAACCCAACTTCAAGCTTTGGATCCAGCAATGTCTTTGGATCTGGTAATACTACAGGTACGCTGGCATTTGGAAGCAATACCGCGGGTGGAGCAGTACCAGGTGGTGGTGGTGGATTATTTGGCTCGAATCCAGCCAATAATACTACTGCTTCTGCATCGCCATTTGGACAGCCACAACAATCGACATCATCAGTCTTTGGTAGTGGTACTCAAGGAACATCTGCATTTGGCTCTGCCAATACAGGCACTGGTGGAGGATTATTTGGAAGCAAACCAGCGACTACATCGACTTTTGGATTTGGTTCACCGGCAGCTAATAACGCGACAACATCTCCGTTTGGTGCATCGACAACCACATCAAATGCGTTTGGAGGAGCCCAAGGTGATCCCAATGTCAATAACGGTACTGCCGTGAAGCCGTTTGCACCCCATAGTGAAAAGGATTCAGCAAATATAAACAACGTGTTTCAAAATGTATGTTGTATGCCAGAATACAAAAACTTTTCATTTGAAGAGTTGCGATTGAAGGATTATGAACAAGGCAGAAGGTTCCCACAGAACCAAGGTGCTGCTGGTGGAGGAGCCTTTGGAAGTACAGCCAACACCGGCACTGGATTTGGGTTTGGTGGTGCTGCACAACAACAACAGCAGCAACAACAACAGCCTTCTACAGGAGGAGGACTCTTCGGCGGACAATCCAATCCATCACCATTTGGCAACACAGGTAACGCCTCCTCTGCATTTGGCTCTAGTTTTAACAAGCCCACAGCATCACCCTTTGGTTCATCGGGTGCATTTGGATCTACGCAACAACAAGCATCTCCATTTGGAACTAGCAACACTAGCAATGCTTTTGGAGCAAATAAACCAGCAACTGGATTTGGAAGTGGAGCTGGAACTACCACAGGTGGCGGATTATTTGGTGGAGGTGGTGGTGCAAGTAATGCATTTGGTCAAAAGCCAGCTACTGGGTTTGGTAGTGGTAATACTTCCGCATTTGGGTCTTCTGGTGGTGGGTTTGGTAACACTGGAAGCTCGCCATTTGGACAAGCTAACAACAACCAACAGCAACAACAACAAGGTGGTGGATTATTTGGTGGGTCAAACACAGGTAATGCATTTGGTAGTGCATCAGGTGGTTTTGGGCAGTCCAATACAGGTAATGCATTTGGGTCAAATACAGGTGCGTCTGGTGGTGGATTGTTTGGAGGACAGCAATCTCTGGGCTTTGGTGCTAAGCCAAGTACCGGATTCGGCTCTACCAATACTGGTGGAGGATTGTTTGGTCAACAGGGTAATCAACAACAGCAACCACAGCAACAAGGAGGAGGGTTGTTTGGTGGTGGAGCACAGCAAAATCAGCAACAACAGGGTGGCGGATTGTTTGGTGCAAAGCCTGCAGGATCTACATCGATGTTTGGCCAAGGTGCCGGTGCCGGAGGCGCAGCAACTGGAGGTGGATTATTCGGAAGTCAACCGAACAACACTGGAGCAACAGGTGGAGGTTTATTCGGAGCCAAACCAGCGACGGGAGGTGGGTTGTTTGGTGGTAACACTGGAACCACTGGAGCCACTGGAACCACTGGAGGTGGATTATTTGGCCAACAAAATAGTCAACAACAACCACAGCAACAACAAAGTGGAGGGTTGTTTGGATCGAAACCTGCAGGAGCAACTGGGGGTGGTGGACTCTTTGGAAACAACCAACAAGGTGGTACCACGTCAGGTGGATTATTCGGCGGTGGCGCACAACAGAACCAGCAACAACAACAGCCACAACAAGGTGGAGGATTGTTTGGTGGGTCAAACACTGGAGGCGGATTATTTGGCTCTAAACCTGCTGGTACAGCCCCATCTGGTGGGAGTCTTTTTGGCAACAATCAGCAAGGTGGTAACACATCGGGTGGCTTGTTTGGAGGTGGCGGCGCTGGTAGTGCAACTGGTGGTGGCTTATTCGGATCTAACCAAGGTACTACTGGTGGTGGTGCTGGTGGATTTGGATCTGGTGGTGGACTCTTTGGTGCTTCCAACCAACAACAACCGCAGCAACAGCAGCAGCAGCAACAACAACAACCAGGTCAGCCGCTGTTTTTACAAAAAACTCAACAACAACAAACGCAACCATTGGCCAATATCAATTCCCAAGACCCGTATGGACATAACCCATTATTTCAATCAATTTCAGGCACTAATCAACAGCAACTACAACAACAGAATCAAGATTATGGTACTAATCAAAAGCCACGAGCTACTATACTTAGACGATCATTTGCTGTGCCTCTGCAAAATAAAAAGGTGGTGACATTGGGCAATACAGCACAAAGGATCACTCCACTTTTCAAAGTTAGTGTATTGCCATCGACAGTGAAGCCAGTTGAAAAGGCGCAAGATGAACTTTTCAAACAGAAAACTGATCACTTGTTTTCTCCAGTTACTGATCTGGCTATTATTACGTCAGATATATTCCGCCCCAATAACAATTTTAAGAAATTAGTTGTTGAAAAGAGTAATGGCAAGTATAATTTGACAATCAATGATCGAGGAGATGATGATGCTACCAATACAAAACAAGTTTCCTTTGCTTTGGAGAGTGACAAGAAGAAAGTTAATGGTGATGGTGATGAGGTAAAGAAAAGTGAAATCACTGCTGAAGCAAAGAAGAAGGAGAATGGTGAGACCTCAGTTGAAACCAAGAATGATAAGGTTGTTATTAATGGTAACAACAAGGCGGAATTGAAAGCAGATGAAAATCAGAAGCAATACGAGGAAGACGTTAATGAAGAAGGATACTGGACATCGCCATCAATATCTGAGTTGAAAACAAAGACCTTATCAGAACTTAAATCAATCCCCAATTTCAAAATTGGCCGTAAAGGTTATGGATTCTTGCAATACCTTGAACCAATTGATTTATCAACCATGTTGAATTTGGATGATATTTTCCAATTTGTTGAATTTGATAATAAATCATGTATAGTTTACCCCGATGATGATTTGAAGCCTCGCAAAGGTGAAGGATTGAATTTACCAGCCAAAATTACATTACACAATTGTTGGCCATTGAATAAGCAAGATCGGTTGCCTATAGTGGACCCACATTCTGATGCTGTTAAATTGCATATTGAGAATTTGCAGAAGTTGCCTGGAATGAAGTATGAAAAGTATGATCCTGTTAGTGGTGATTGGTCATTTACTGTTGATGAGATGTAAGTAAGGTGGGAGAATACACATCTGTGGCTTTTCATCGATGTATAGGCTCTATGAGTAGGTTTATGACAATTGTATCTTAATTTTTTTTTTTTAGTTTCTATAGGTAGAGTGAGTGTGGCGCTCTTACGTTACATTTCTAAGGGTCTCTCTTATGCACACACTAGCCTCAATGTGGGCACTTTTTACAAACAATGCAAACAAAGGTGCAACAACAACTTGTACGATGGTATTTTAAACACACAAAAACAGAAAGAGTTGACAAGTTGTTTATGATAAAAGTTTAAAATTTTGTGGGGGTGAGGAGGGGAAGTCTTCCGTTGGAAGAAACTTTGTTACACTTTTGACCTTTTGTTTGTTAATAAGTTGCTGATGCTTTAGGGTAGTGCTTCTGTACTGCTTTGGGAATATAGTTGCTAGTAATAAGAATGAGAGCTGGGTGGTCATTTAAATCCGACTCATTTTACTTTCACACTGTGCATGTGAAACCACCGTGGTATTGAGGTAAATGCATAGAATGTTAAAAAAAATGAAAAATAACAGATTGATATTATACATGTACGTCATATACCAAATTAAATATGCAGCTGTATGCAGGGCAATATAGGGAACGAAAGTATGATAAAGTGGAGTGGGTTTATATACGTCATCGACATTAGTAGTAGCAGCACTAGTAGTAGTAGTAGTAGTAGTAGTGGTAGTAGATATAGTAGTAGTTGTTGATGTAGTTGTTGATGTAGTTGTTGATGTAGTTGGCTGGTCATAAGTGGTAGTGTACCTGCACAGAAAAGCTTTATCAGGTTTAAGCGCAATTGCAGTGTCGAAGTTCCTCGAAGCCTTTTAACAGGGATTAGATTTACTAAGCAGCCAGCATAACAGACTGCTGTTGGCTAGAAGTGTTGATTGTGTGGGCTTTTAATTAAATTTTTGGCATGACTTTGGTCGAGAAGTAAAATTGAGCCACAGACTTTTCTAAAGATGCGTTCCCCCAATTACTCAAAAGAGAAAGTCGGTTTGACTGTGTGTGTTCATAAATATTGCGGTTTTCTTAAACCTTCCAAGACTTTCTTACTCTTCTTCAACTTTCTTCTCGCTCCCCAAAGCTGGCGGTTATTTTCTATTTTTAAAACTCATTGTTTATCAAAATAGCTCTTTAGCCTTTGAAGTGTCTTTCCACTTGGGTCAATTTTTGTAGAAAAAGAAGAAAAGCCTAAAGCTTAGGTCAGTATTGCCATTTCTTGCCACTACATGACAGAATGCGCGAAGTTGTATTTAGCTTTTACATTTAACTATATAGGTTAACTACATCATATAGTGTATATAATACACCAATTGGGACAAATTAAATTTAATTTAATTTATTTTAATTAAACAGAACGTGTCATAAATAATATTATTGTTACCTTTGTCGAATAGAAATTAAATGTAGTCTCTATTTCGCGACACACCGAGCCTAGAACACACCCATACATACGTATCAAAATAAAAACAAAACACGTTCAACAAATAACTTTTACATGACACACTTTTTTGAATTACACAAACCTAAAGATTTAAAATAAAAAATATAATCACGCATACTGAGAAACAACATAACCCCTTATATACAGTACTACACATATTGTTTATTTTATTTTATTTTATTTTATTTTATTTTATTTTATTTTATCTATGTATCTATAACTGTAATATCTATCTAATAATTGTTTGTCTGTATTGTCTGCCCCAATTGAAATTTTTCAAAATATATACACACACAACAAAATTTATTTCACCTAATTTTCATCATCAAAACTACCTATATACTTCTTTTATTTCTTACATATATAACTACAACTAAACAAACTGAGATTTACAATTGTATAATATACTACTACTACCACTACTACTATTACTACTACTATTACTACTACTTGGTTATATAACTCAATAGCCACAACAGTATTATAATATGAGTCACTTAGATAACTCCACCTCCAATCACGTCCAATTGTCACCAATATACAACTATATGCAATCGTCACTGCAACAACAACAGCAGCCACAACAGCAGCCACAACAGAACAATAACCACACAGTCGACAACGGCAACAGTGAGCCAAGAAGTCACCACGCCTCTGAAAATATCAACAGCCACACAATTGGCAACCACAACCAGAAGAATGGTTTCAACCAACAAGTAAAAGTTGAACCGAATATGCCACAGAAGCTACCACTTCCTTTACGTCCTCAACAACAACAACAGCAGCAGCAACAGCAACAGCAACACCTGTCACAGACAATGTCCCCACCATTTGACGCCACTTCCCCGCCACATGGTCATGTGGATACTTTATCAAACGCACAAAAGAAGTTTCTTTTATCAACATCATCACCAGAAGGGATACAGGTGGCGTCTAAAATAACTCCTACTAGATTGGCCGACTTATTAATCAGAAAGGGTCCATTGCCTATACGTCATATAACTGCTCAGTTAACTTTAGAAGTACCATCATTCGAGTTGTTAAGTTTAAGTAAACAAAGACGGTTGATAATGGCCGCTATGGAACAAGTCGACCCAACAAATAATGTTGTATTTGAAAAGATTGGTTGGGGTCAATGGGCAGTACGGAAAGTTGATAGTGATTATATCGTTACTGAAGGAACAGAACAACAAGAGCAACAACAACGTTCAGGAAGTACACCACAGTCAGTGCTGCCCGAAGGACAAGTTGAACCAAACGGTAAAAGAATGGGCAAGCAACTAAAGTCACAGTCGGTTGAGCAGGAAAAGAAGATGATCAATATCAATGATTTAAGAAACCAAACTAATTTGAAACTTGGCTGGTCAAAGAAAAAGAAAGATGTAGGAGGTGCATTCGAGAAAGATAGGATTAGAAGAGAGTCGATAACAAACCCAGTCAAGAATTTGCACAATATTAAGTTGCCCAATGAAAGTATTGATAATGCCATTGCCTCAGACAGTGAAGATGAAGAAGATAATCGATTTAATGAACTTGAGGAGGATGAGGTAGACTTTGAAGACGATGACGATGACGAGGAAGATGACATATCTGGACTTGATGAGAGACTAATAAGAAACGGAAGGTCTAAACTACATGAAAATATAGACGAAGATGAACCATCGAGCTATTCCGACCAAGACGCTATACTTGATGATGAAGATGAAGAGATGTTTGCATTTGATGACACACCAATCAACAATACCTCACATCACAAGCACAAACCGAAGAAACAGTCGCCACCTCTAAAGTTTGCCAATAGAGTACCATCCAAAATAAGCCCACCACCAATTTCATCTACTGCATCATCTTATGATTCTAAAGCTGCTGCTAGAAGAAGAAAGTCAAGTTCATCAGCTCCTAGTTCAGTAACTAAACCTTCCACATTGAGACATTACCACGCCACGCATCACCCACATCATACCCACCTCCTAAATAATCCTACTTTTATCAATCGATCAAGATTGAACTCGATTGAGAATTTGGACAATTATATCGCTTCAACATCATCAGGTCGTAACTCAACTGTTCTGATCAGTCTGCCACCACCAGCAATTGCGTTCAGTTACAGCTCTGCCGGACTAGGTGGAAATACAGGAAATAGTAGTGGTGAAATTGCTGATGCTAGAGGTGTAGTGTTTGGAGCATCACCTGTTTCGGCGAGTAATGCGTCACCAGTTGAGTCATGGGGCTCAGTTGGTAATAACAACAGTGTTAGCCGCCATTACGTTATTCATAATGAAGAAGCAGCAAAGGCAAACAAGAGTCGACGCAAATCCTCATTCAATGAATCACATGAACGTTCGACGTTGAACAGTATACGACAACATTTGCAACTGCTGCAACTGCAGTCAAAAACCCTGCCTCGATCAAATGATCACAAACATCAACATCAAAGGAGTAGCAGTATTTCAAGTGACACTGATGAAGAGGATTGGCAATCTATAGGTCCAGAATTTTTACGACAAAAGAAACTCAGTGGTGAAGTGGGGAGTAAGAGTGTATTTAAAGAGGGTGGCAATGTTGATGGTGCAAAAGTTGAGAATGGAGTCAATTCTGCAAGTGGAGGAGCCGTTACTGCAGACGCAAATGCCAATAATGATGAAGAGAAATCAGCGGCATTTGCATTAGTCAACTTGATGTCAGTATAAACTGGTCATAAAGAAGTAATATTTGGTCATTTATTGTTGGTACTACACTCCTAATGGCAACCTTTGTTCCAATTTTGCAGCAATGGACCATTCTACAATTTAGTTCTTTGTTTTCTTAAATTTAGATTTGATATCTTAAGTTAGTCGTTGACGTATTAGCTATATTGTTGAAACATTTTAATTTTATAAAATATAAAGGTATAATATATAGATGCTATTTAATTAACAGGTTGTAGACTATTCAACCCACAGGGGGTGGGATGTTGCCTCAAATGATGGAATTTCTAAATTTGCTTTTGTGGGATATAACTCTTGGGTGAATAATTATTCCCAATTGGGAAATGAAATTGAAACAATTTTTTTTTTCATACGCGTTCAATTTCTCATACACATCCTTTAATTCATCTTTTTTTTTTTCCATTTTTGCAACAGATTTTACAGAATACCACAACATTAACACTGTTCTTCTTTACATAGCCACTTAGCTACTAACTTTATTAATCAATCATGGCAACTGCAGTAACCACCACAGCAGCTGCGATCCTTCCCTCAATCCAGGTAAAAGTCAACTACAATGATTGCAAAGAGATTATTCGTGATTTCATTCAAAATTTCAAAGACACAACTATAGACATTGATGAATTGGAAAACAACGATGAAGATGAAGTACCTCTCCATCAAGGTAAATACATGAACATTTTACAACGAGTGGCCAATCGAGAAAGCACCACCGTATATGTTGAATTTGACGACTTGAAAAAGTTTTTACAAAACTTTGACGCTGAATCCACCTCAATCTATCAAGAACTGAGACACTTGTTCAACACAATAATGGTAAATACTCACCGATTTTTGGAAATTTTCAGTGATGTTATTGATCAATTGATGCCGGAGCCAACAAGAGATGTGTCTTATCAAGATGATGTTTTGGATGTTATTTTAAGTCAAAGACGAATTAGAAACCAGCGTGTCGAACAAGAGGCATTGGATGAATTGAACCAATTAAGAGATGGCATTTCACAGCCTACTGATCAAGAGAATATAGCTAACCCAACTGAACCAAATTTGTTCCCAGCAAGATTGACCAGGAGGTATTGCTTGTATTTCAAGCCATTGACCTTAGATCAAGATAAGTCGTTGTCAGTTAGACAAGTTAAAGGTAAACATGTTGGGCATTATATTACTTTGAGAGGAATTGTAACTAGAGTTAGTGATGTGAAGCCAAATGTGTTGGTGGTTGCTTATACTTGTGATAAGTGTGGTTATGAAATTTTCCAAGAAGTTAATTCAAGAGTCTTCAGTCCATTGACGACATGTAACTCGCCCATTTGCTCAGCCGATAATGTCAAGGGTCATTTGTTCATGTCAACCCGTGCTTCTAAATTTTCTAGTTTTCAGGAAGTCAAGATTCAAGAAATGTCAAATCAAGTACCAGTGGGTCATATCCCAAGAACAATGTCAATTCATGTCAATGGGGATTTAGTAAGGGCAATGAATCCTGGTGACACGGTTGATGTATCGGGTATCTTTATGCCCTTGCCATATACTGGATTCAGAGCATTAAAAGCAGGGTTATTGACTGAAACTTATCTTGAAGCACAGTACGTCAGACAACACAAGAAACAGTATGAATTGATGCATTTGAATGATTCAACTGATGCTCGATTGATGCAATTGAGATACGGATCTACCAATGTGTACGATAGATTGGCCAAGTCAATTGCACCAGAAATTTACGGCCACTTGGATATTAAAAAGATTTTACTTCTCCTTCTTTGTGGTGGTGTTACCAAAGAAATTGGCGATGGATTGAAAATTAGAGGTGATATTAATGTGTGCCTTATGGGTGATCCTGGTGTTGCCAAGTCGCAGTTGTTGAAGGCAATCAATAAGATCGCTCCTAGATCAGTTTACACCACTGGTAGAGGTTCATCAGGTGTTGGTTTAACTGCAGCAGTTTTAAGAGATCCAGTAACGGATGAAATGATTTTGGAAGGTGGTGCCCTTGTTTTGGCTGATAATGGTATTTGTTGTATTGATGAGTTTGACAAAATGGATGAAACTGATCGTACGGCAATTCATGAAGTCATGGAACAACAAACTATTTCCATTTCTAAAGCTGGAATAACGACAACGTTGAATGCCAGGACATCAATTTTGGCAGCAGCCAATCCTTTGTATGGAAGGTATAATACGAAATTGTCGCCCCACGAGAATATCAATTTGCCAGCAGCCCTTTTATCAAGATTTGATATTATGTTTTTAATTTTGGATCAACCAAATAGAGAAAATGACGAAATGTTGGCTCGTCATGTCACTTACGTTCATATGCACAATAAGCAACCAGATATAGTTGAAGATGTTACAATGGACAATGCCACGGTGGAGGAAGAGCTGACGCCAATTGATTCTAAAACTATTCGAGAATATATTTCGAAAGCCAAGTCCTATCGTCCTGTTGTTCCTAAGGAAGTTGGTGATTATGTTGTTCAGTCATACATCACCATGAGAAAAGAATCTCATCGTAATGAGGGATCCATCAAGAAGTTCAGTCATATTACACCAAGAACATTGTTGGGTATATTACGTTTATCACAAGCATTGGCAAGATTGAGATTTGAAGAAATTGTCACCATGGAAGATGTTGATGAAGCTTTGAGGTTAATTGAAGTTAGTAAAAGTTCATTGTATGCCGACGACGAAGCAGCCAACGCATTATCAAGAGAAGATGAATCGACAACTTCAAAAATCTTCCAAATTATTCGATCAATGGCAATTGACGATCGTGATGGACTGTTGAGGCGTAACTTGGCTATGCAAGATATTAAAGACCGAGTTATTGGTAAGGGTTTTACGATTCAGCAGTTGGAAGACTGTATGTTTGAATACGACGGGGTTGGATTATGGCAGGTTATTGATAATGGAGAGACTTTGATGTTTACCAATGCTGCCGGTGATGATGAGGATAATGAAGAGGATATGAGAGATTAGAATTCTGCAATTGTTCTATATGATTTTGTAATATAAAGATACTTTTTTTGGTCTATGGAGCGAAGCTGTCGCACTCTAAACCTCTAACGGCAGGTGACACATGTATAGGATCCTACAGTGTCCAGCATGCACATGGTATTGCTTAAGGCAGCCACGTTTTCGCAAAACTTTTTCCAAATTGGGTAAAACCCGCACCAAATCGTAAAATAATTGATAGACATTTATTGATGTAGCATAACCAAACCCCCATTCTAGCTCACCAACAGATCTCCTACTATCATCACCACTGACTCCTGTTGCCATAAAACACCAATGACAAGTGTACAGAGTAACCTTGCTCAAGATGAGAAAGAACCATTTACCACATCAACTTTGAAGGGCATTTTCAATTTTCAAATGAACTTGCCCAATAAAGGATCCGTTGCTAGAGATCATGTATGTATACATCAGCTTCATTACTATATACAATCCTAGGTCATCTTGTTGACCTTATATTTCACGAATCAATTGCTATGGCCCTAAACTTTGATCGTATATCTAACTAACGTCTACCCAGCTAGCCAACGAACGAACGTTCCTTTCATGGACAAGAACCTCCCTAGTATTTGTCACATTTGGTATCGGATTCATGCAGTTTTATCGACTCGAAGAAAAATCTCAGTGTCCACAAATTTCCCAACCCTTACCTCACCCCAATTCAACTCCATCACTAACGGCAAGTTCATCAACAACATTGTTCAACCACAATATATCCAACACTGTAATTGCCTTGTGTCGACCTATTGGTGGCATGTGTATCATATTGGGCACATTGACTTTTGTGTTTGGTATTTACCGGTATTTTAGTGTACAACGTGCATTAATGAAACAAGAGTTCCCCGTGACGAGGTTGGCTGTTGTTGTTTTACTTTTGATCAATTTGAGTATATTGATTTTACTATTGATTCTAAATTTCAAGGTGAGCTTGTAAGTGAGAGGAGTGGAGCTATGTCTCATTTAATGCAGTTGTAGCTTATGTACAATGTGTATATTGATAAATGATCTGTTATGACAAAGAAGTGCAAAGCTTTTGCATCAAATAAAACTGCTCCACAAGATATTTCTATAATGAAGTATCCATAAACATAACCAAATTTAACGCTGTTTCCAACCGTCAACGGGACTCTCCGTTTTCTTCAAAAGAAGTCTATGCAATCTCTTTTACTCGACATCATCTAGTTCACCAAGTTTGCCCAAAATAACAGCAAAATCTTTAATCATAACAGATGCACCTTGTTTATCAAATGCAAAATTGATCAAATGCCCCTTTTGGTCATGTTGACAACACCCCAACATATCGATTAAAAATCCATCATTTAATGGCGCTTTAGTTTGCGGATCATTATCCAAGTTTAACGATGTTTTCACATTTTTCAATTCTGGAAGTGTTAATTGAAAATCTTCAATATTGGCTGGTTTGTTTGCTCCACCTGATTCTTGAATAAACAGTTTCCAACTCGATATTATATGGGAATAATTATTTCGCAACTTTATTAGGGTATTTAATCGTTGTATGAGTTTATCAATGTCAATTATATCGGAAACATCATCGGTTGTTTGTGTGGATGTGGTGATTGTAAAAGACAAGATCATTTCTAACGTTAGTCTTTGTTTCGTACTGCCGCTGTTGATAGCGTAGTCTCGATCGTGCATAAATTGATAATAGTAGTCGATTGCACTCTTTATATCGCTTGTGAAACAGTGAGGAATGTTTAAGCTGTCCAAAACGTCGCTCAATTTATCCAAATGAAGGTCCGTATCGTCACCTAGTTGCTGTGCATATTCTTCAACAATCTCGTCCTCAATCTCAGGCGTGATTTCTTCAAATGCAGAAGATGGTTGAAAACCTACTTTCTTTCGTTTTGGAGCCATCCTAGGGCCGAACCTTTTGTAATCCACACCTTGTGATTTCTGAGTATTCTTATCCCGTTATCACTTTGATCAACCAGGGATATCTATTTGTTTCTCCTACTTTTGCGATCTTTGCATGCCCCATTGCTACCAAATTCCATGTCGCGAAACCTCAATCCATTTTTATTGCCCAAAAAAAAACTACAACAAACAGACAGCATTTACTTCTGTCATCTAACGAATCGAAGCTAGAGCTGTATAACTTTTCACCACGAACAAATTGACCAACATGGCAGATTATGCATCACAGACCGTTGCCCAATTGAAGGAGATTTTGAAAGAAAGAGGCCTCAGCACTGAGGGTAAAAAAGCGGATTTAGTCGCAAGGTTAACAGAGTCGGATAGTGGAAACACTGGGGAGGGGACTACCACCACAGCAACTGTCGAAGCAGCAGCTCCGGTTACGCAGGCCACGGTAGCTACTGAAACTGGACAAAGCGGAGGAGCCAATGAAACTACGGAGAACAATGACCAAGCAGATACCACAAGAGCCACAACCACTGACACCACTGACACCACTGACACTACTACCGCAACTGAAGCCAAGGAAGAAAAAGAGGCACCAAAAGTATTAACCCCAGAAGAAAGGAAAACATTGGCGGTTGAATTGTTGAATAAAAAGATAGCTAGAGCTGAAAAATTTGGGGATGAAGCTGCTGCTGAACAAGCACGCAAGGATTTGAATCGTGTTTCGAAATTTGGTGTTGAATTGGGCACTTCATTGGCTAGAGAGATTGGATTGGTTGATAATAAGTTGGGCGAGAAAAAGAATCATGGACGTTTTAGAGGTAAGAAATTTGGTGGCAAGCACCATCATCGTGGATTCAAAAAGAACAATCGTAGGAATTAAATCAGAATAGAAGCCTTATAGTTTGTGTATATTTTTCTTACTCTAGTGTGTAGTCAAAAAATAAACAAAAGCAAAACCAGAATCACTACAAACTCACTCTCAACCCAACCTCAAACACGAATATCCTCTTCATCTTCTCCGTCCGAAATGTCAAAATTTGGAACATCGGCATACTCAATTGGGTCATTGGCATTGTGATCAACAATCAACCCATTATTGTCTTTAATCCAAATGAAAAAGATTGATATGACCAAAGCGAAAAAGTATAACCAGCCTGACCAAACAATTGGCAATAAAATACCACTGAATGTGTTTTCAAGAACAATGATTGCTGTTGCTGACTGGTATACAATCTCACGATCAGTATGTTTTGGGAAATCCGGCACATTTCCAAGAGGTTTGACCATAAAGATACCGGCGACTATGCCGGCCAAAATTGCCGTAATAAATGGTAAGACCAAAATGACAAAAAATGACTTATTGAATGCAGAAACAATTTTGGCGGTTGAATCTGCATCTGATGCAGGAGGGAAAGTTGCAATAGTCTTTTTGGTCTTAAAGTAGAAAATCACCGACAAAACAAACCAACTTAGTCCAAACAAGGAAGTCAAGGCACCAACAAGGGCGGAAAATTTACCATCAAACGAATTCTGTGTCACTCCAACCAAAGGCGTCTCGGAAGTCCTTTGTAGGCTCAAACAATACAAAAACAACACTATGATGTTGACAAAGAAAAATGCAGTAATTTTCTTCATGGACTCTTGTGGAAAGAGCCTGTAGTGTTGCGAGTTTCCATTATAGTAGTAAATAACACCAAATCCCATTGACAACAACAAAACGGCAAAAGAAGTGAATGCATTGTACAAAGCATCGCCAAATTGGGCAAAAAACCTCAACACTGACAAAATAAATGACTTTTGATGCGATCCTTCAAAATTGTTTCTAAGGAGCAAAACAAACCAATCAAATATGTAAATAGCAATGAATGGCGCCAATATCAAGAAAATGATTGTTTTGGATATTACCGAAATGGAGTCCATGTTTTGGAAATCCTTGCCAATCTTGAATCTCAAAATGTAGTTGAACAACGCGGCAAACAAGACAATGGCAAGACCAATGACATACTTCAATTGTGAGTATATCAAGTATTCTGGGTAGGCCAAGTTTCCATAGTAATTTTTGAACACCACAGGTAGTTCAAAGTCAAACTCTTTAGCGTCGTCAGGCGCAATATAAACACAATAAATTCCCGAAGTTGGGATGTCAAATTTAACATCTTTATCAATGACACCACTCCAAAACCTCAGATCATCTACAGAATACCCTTCAGCGGCGTCCAACTTGAATTTGCCTTCGTCGTTCAACATCTGCTTATACAAGTGGTCCTTGTTGTTTGGATACAATTGAGTAAAGACCTCCAATACTGGCACTGACGAAAAATTGACAATCTCTGGGTAATGAAAGATCAAACCGGGGATCTTTTTGTCAACTACATCCTGACTAGCACGTAGTTCGACATACGCCTTTTCGATGTTTTCTGTTCTCTGAACAGCACTGCAAAAGACGCCCTGTTTGTAAGTTAAAACAGTTGGTTGATCGACTGCGGCGACAATACCGGAAAAGAACAACAATAGTACAACACTAAGCTTGTGAGTGAGTAAATTAACCATATTTGAATGTGAATTGGTGGGGGGGTTATAACAGGTGCGGTGTTAAAGTTAGGTAAGAAAGAGATAAAAATGATTGCGTAATAATTAAAATTAAATAGGAATCAGGTGGGTGGCTGTTATTAAGGAAATAGGGAGACTGCGAGAAAGAGAGAGAGGCACAGACAAAAAAGATGACGGAATTAATTTTATTTGACGTACGGCACAAAAATAAAAGCTGTGACAAAAGAGTATCAATTATCTAAAGCTACACATATGACCCCAGCCAGTTCTATATAGTCTATGATTTAACGGTTCTTATTGGCCAGTGCTAATCTATTGCTACTCCTCACACAAATAAAAAATACCACGCCAATTACAAGAAAAATGCTAAGCCAGGACAGCCAAACCTGCCTCAACATGCCGATTTTCTGTGACGTCTTCAAATTCTGCAAATCCATTACAGATTGCCATTTTGAATAAAGCTGTGAGTCATGAGAGTCTGATTTTGAAACATCTGTGTAAAGGTAGATCAGCTTCAAGACAAGTACGACCAAGTGGCTAGTAACCTTTACAATGATTGGCAAACTCCACATGACCACGACTGATTTCTTGAACGCTGAAAAGGTTTCATATGTAGATTGCACGTCGGGATGTGGTAAAAGTGCCCCAATGCTTTTCTTTGTTCTGAAAACAAACCTGGCTGAGGAAACGAGCCAGAGCGCTTTCCATACAACTTTCAAGATCGTTGTAGCGACGATAAGTAAAAATTTTGTTATGCTAACCGACGTATAGGTAGATTTCAGGTAAGCATGGAGGAATGTAATCAAAACCTGAGTAATTAACAATGCAGTCGCTTTTTGAAATAAATCTTTCGGAAGCTGTCTATAATTCTGTAGACCGTCGTGGTAGTAGTAAATAACGCCAAATCCCATGGAGAAAAGTAAGGTCACATATGACGTGAATGCACTGTAGGAGTATTCTGCAAACTGCAAAATTAATCTCAAATTACTGAGTAAGGTCGAGCTTTGATATGTTGTGTAAGAATTATTTCTAATTGTCCAATAAATCAACTCAAGTACAGATATGCTAATGAATGGGATTATACTTAGGCAAATAATTGTTCTTGTAACAGCCTGGGCAGGGTTCAAGTTTTGAGGTCCTTCCTCACATGCGAATCGCAGCAGATAGTAAAGAATTACAGCAAACATCGAGATTGAAAAAACTACTTCCCACTTTAAAGATGTGTGCCGTAGATGACGAATATGGTTTAAGCTTCCATAATAATTTCTAAACTCGATCGGCAATTCAAAATCAGGCACTTTCATTGGGTCTGGCGCAATGTAGACACAATAAATTCCGGAAACTGGGACACGAAATGTAATCTCTTTGTCAATGATACCACTCCAGAACCGCAGCTTGTTAACTGAATGTCCTTCAGCAGCATCTAAATTGAAGACACCCTCACTCAACATTCTCGGGTATAAGTCTGTTTTGTTTGCGCGATACAAGTCAGTGAAGGTTTCAATTGTGGGAACAGANGGGACACGAAATGTAATCTCTTTGTCAATGATACCACTCCAGAACCGCAGCTTGTTAACTGAATGCCCTTCAGCAGCATCTAAATTGAAGACACCCTCGCTCAACATCCTCGGGTATAAGTCTGTTTTGTTTGCGCGATACAAGTCAGTGAAGGTTTCAATTGTGGGAACAGATGAAAAATTGGCAATATCTTGGTAATTGAAGATCAAGGCAGGTATCTTGTAGCCAACTATAGATTCATCAGCAATGAGCTTCACGAAAGAGTCAGCGTCGTTGTCGGCACGCTTTTGAACCGAACGGCATATGGCACCTCTCACATCTGTCAATATCGATAATTGGACGTCGGCAGCTGACACGTAGAAAGCAGTCAACAAAAAGATCCAAGTTAAGCTAAGTGGTAATATAAGCATATTCCTGTGGTGAATCAACTGTGTAGTGAGGTAGAGCCGTGAGAAGAAGTTCCACGCATTCTAAAGGCAGATTCCGGGTAATAAATAAATGCAGTCAAATAGAACTGCGTTTACTATTTATAAATTTCGCTATGCGCTAATATTTACTATATACAAGACTAAAAAGTAAACTCTCATATACATTTAAGACTTTCAATGACGGCTCTTTTATTGGTTGGCCTATTGCACCTTTCTGTCGATTGTTGCTCTATTGCTACTACTAACCCAAATCAAATAAATGGCACTCATCGAAAGAAAGGTGCTAATCCAAGACAAAAGTTCCGAACCAAGAATTACTACCATTTTCTGTATTTCCTTCTCCTGCTTCAATACCAAAGACATGTATATTTCGGCGCGATCTGAACCCTCAGCTATTTCAATAATTAGGTTCTTATCGGTGTAGAAGAATACTGAAAGGCCCATAAATATGGTCCCTAAACCATATATAACGGAAGGTACAATCCAAATGACCAAAGTTGTTTTCTTGAATGCTGAAACAACATTTTCTGTAGATCCCATATCTAAGTTGGGAGGAACAAGCGTCAACTTCTTTTTTGTTTTCAAATAAAATACTGCCGACAAGGCATACCAAATACAATAAATAGGGATTTGTGTATAATCTAAGACTGTGGCAATGCTATCTGACAGAATGTTCCTCGCTGTTCCGATAAACGGAATATTATATGACCACTTCAAACACAAATCCCTAAGAAACATAATTAAACAATGAGCCATAAAAAGTATAATAGTTTTTCGGAGCCAGTCCAGTGGAAACTCTCTATAGTTCTGCACATCAGTATAGTAATAAGTGACACCAAGGCCCATTGAAAATAATAGTCCAAGATACAATTCAAAAACGTCATGAAAATGATTTGCA
Source organism: Lodderomyces margitis (assembly GCF_024628925.1). NCBI lineage: Eukaryota > Fungi > Ascomycota > Pichiomycetes > Serinales > Debaryomycetaceae > Lodderomyces > Lodderomyces margitis. The sequence continues at coordinate 180,954 of NW_026261855.1, forward strand.
ATTAGAGAAACGAATTGCCAAATGGGACCTATGGAAGACTTTTGATATGGTAGAAGTACGCTATTTTGCATGAACAATTTGAAGAATTGAAACAACTGCACCACAATAAAAGAAATAAGTGTCAAGTAGACAAGGGTGTTTGTTATAGCCTTCACTGAGCTCAAACTTTGTGCTCCTTTGGCATCCTCAACTTTTACCAATTTTTGCATTGCAACAATAAGCACAGCAAAAACAATAATCAACCATTTTAAGCCTGTATAATGCACGTAATAAGCGTAGTCTAAATTTCCATAGTAGTTTTTAAAGTAGATCGGTAATTCAAAATCAGGCACTTTCATTGGGTCTGGCGCAATGTAGACACAATAAATTCCGGAAACTGGGACACGAAATGTAATCTCTTTGTCAATGATACCACTCCAGAACCGCAGCTTGTTAACTGAATGCCCTTCAGCAGCATCTAAATTGAAGACACCCTCGCTCAACATCCTCGGGTATAAGTCTGTTTTGTTTGCGCGATACAAGTCAGTGAAGGTTTCAATTGTGGGAACAGATGAAAAATTGGCAATATCTTGGTAATTGAAGATCAAGGCAGGTATCTTGTAGCCAACTATAGATTCATCAGCAATGAGCTTCACGAAAGAGTCAGCGTCGTTGTCGGCACGTTTTTGAACCCATTGGCAAATGGCACCATTATTGCCAGTTAATATTGTTGGACGCATAGCACCCACACAGGAAGTAATAAACAAAAGTAGGTGCAACAAGGCTATGGTTGACATAAGCATATCTCAAGTTTTAACACTATGAAGACGGTAGCGACTTCCACAAGAAATAGGTGACCATTATTTTTATTAACTCGAATGGACAGTTAAATACCCCCATCGGCTAATTTAATGCGGCACAAAATAGGAATTGCTCGCAATGCGCATAATGACATCAGAAACGTAAAAGAACAATAGGAATCGCCCTCGAGAAACACATTAGCCAATTAAATAGGCACCTACCCCCGATTATTTCCTTCATTTGCTATTTCTAGAAGTTTCGTACATTCTTTGCCACTATTTTAATGTCCCCGCTCTTCTCTAAAAGTTGCACACACGCTAGCCACTAAGCTATTGGGGAATTTTAGAAATGCCAGACTCTGAGCATATCAACAATTAAACACTACATCAATAATGCCAAAAAAACAAAAGCTATCTCGAATATCATTTATTTATGAAATCACTATTATACATATTGCCTCCTATTTCTTCTATTCTCCTACTGATCAACAATCAACTCATCGCACCCCCAATCTTCATACGAACCATCTGGCAAGTATCTTCTAATCACCAACGGAATTTTCCTCTGGGACAACTCTTTCATGGCTATTTGTAAAGGGTCAGTTTCACCCTCAATGTCAACCAAGACTGGAGCATTCAAAGAAATTTGCAAGGCTCTGGTACCCAAAATTCTCGCACGCTCATATTTGGTCATATATGGAGTAGTAGTCCTTTCATCCTTAGGTATGGCCAATTCTTTTGTTGTCTTTTTCCTCTGCTGTTGAGCAGCAGCAGCAGTAGCAGCGTCATCGGGCCCAACACCTCCATTTATAATCTGTCTTCCATCATCAGCAGTTAATTGAGCATCTCCACCATTTGGATCATCAAACTCGTTGTCTGAGAAATGATCTGGCGGATCAAAGTCCTCGTATGCGTCTGCTACCTCACGAAATGCATTATCTTCATAATCGGACATCTCTGTTGAATGTGAACTAAGAAGTTGATAGCATCGGGTTTGATAGTGCAAAAAAAAAAAAAACTAAAAAAAAAAATACCTTAGATCTGAAATAATTGATCCCTCACACGACCAACAAAAATGGATCTACATGACAAGTTGCTTCAACATTTTACATTCAAAAGATGTTCTCTATTTATAACTTACTCGCTCTAAGACCATTCAATCTAAACTTTAAATCTTTGTGGGTTTTTGCGGTGGGCTTCCACTGCTCAAAATCTTCATATAATTCGTGCACTTCAGTAAACCCATTGGTCACACTGGTTTGCTCTTTGGAACCATCGTGCTCATTGATAACATAATCCCTTGTTGGCCAATTCTTTTCTATATTAAACAACAAACCTCGCAAGCACCAGGGTAAGACGAACGGATTGGTGCCAATTTTACCTACATTGAATTCCTTAATGTACACTTGATTCGACACGGGTAAATCACTATTGTCGAAATCATCATAATCAATCTTTCCATCATGAGGAATAACCAAGTCATCAGTATCTAGGAAAAACTTGATTCCCAAGTCATAAACTTTTCCGTCATTGTAAATTTTTGAATGACCACCCCCTGTTAATGGACCAGCCAAGGACGTGCTCAACTCTTTGACAACATTATTGTCAAAATATCCCAAATTCAAAAGGTTTGAGCAAATAGAAACTAGCTTTTCAATGAATGTTGGTGTTGAAGATGCATAATCAATATAACAAGCACGATAAATGTTGGGGTGGAAAACATGTGACGCCAATGCCGAGTACAATGGTACTAATTGATCATTAATTGATCCAATGAAGCATATTTTGGCATTGACATTGATAATGGTTCGTATGGACTCTTTGTAGACCATCGATTGCGAGCTATCAAACTTGGTCAATTCAAACAACTCATTCAACGACTCGTGCTCAATGGCGGAATAAGCCTTCATGAAAAAAGACTTGTCAACTCCGTAAAAGGGACCATTGTTTATCCCCGCCATGCCCAATAGCCCAATTCGCTTGTGTATGGGGTCTTTTAAAATCCCCATGCGGATTAACCGTGCAAGCAAAATTATCGAAACAACACATCCTTGAGAATGTGAGGCAATGAATATAAAGTCAGCATTGTTTAATTCCTTTTCCCATTTCTGTAAAATCTCGGTGAAAAAATGGACTCGATCAAAAATCTTGCCTTCCTTTTCCAAAGCAATCTTTTGGATACTGACATTGGACTGGTCATCGTCTATAAGGTTATTATCAACACAATAACGAATGACTGCCTTTTCCGCTTCATTGGCAAACTTCAACGAGGTTCCCTTGGGGGCACCAATGATTGGTCGGATCATTCGTGTGGGGAAGAATCCATGAACTCCAATGATTAAGACATTCTTGACTTTTTTCAATGGGCCGGCTTTATGATTAACTACTTCTGCATTCAAAGCTCCCTTCCTTCTATTTCTATTGTTGATTAAAAGGTTGCCCATGGCGTCATTGGTGATTGTGATGGCATTTGGGTCGTCTTGATCCTCTTGGTATTGGGAAACTGGATCATCAGTACTATGGTAGTACTTGTTGTAATTTGGCAAACAAGCACGTTTGTGTTGTGGCAACACTGCCAACGATTTCCCGTAGAGCTTGTATGACTTTTCGTAGAGCAACCCCACATCTTCCTCGGTCTTGTTTTCCTGCTGCAGTTCAATGTCAGCATTGGCGGTGAGACCAAACTTGGCCGATATTTGAGTCAAAAATTGTCTCCAATTCTTCAAATCCGTTCTGATAGTCTGGTTTGTGTTGTTGGGGCTCGAAGTTGATGAATTGTGAAGAATGAATCCTTCGTTGACAGCCGGAAGACAGGTTTTCCAATTGGGGACAATGGCATTCTCTTTTAAATTTTCATTCTTGTGTGTATTGATTTGGTTGAACTGAGCCGCTTTGTCATGGGGCTTGTACAACACGGCATCATCCTGCTGCACTTCAACGGGAGCCTTTTTTGCTGCATTGGCCAACTCCTGTCTAGTAGGTATTGATGGCGTCAAGATTGTATTTGTCTCAACAGGCTTGCTACTTTTATCATCTTTTTTTTCATCTTTCTTGTCCTCTTTGACATCCTCGTGCTTGCTGTCTTTCTTTTCGTCTTTTTTGTCATCCTCTGTCTCGTCCTTCTTTGATGGTTGAGCCTGTTGATCAATATTATTTGCACTGTTCTTTGACGTATTGTTCCAAAACCAGTTGATACCTCTTCTTGGTGCCGACACGTGGTCATCTATTTCATCGCCGTTGTCGTCGGCGTCATCATCGAAATCGTTGCTGTTGTTGTTGATGTTGTTGTCGTCGTTTCTCGGTTCTATCTCCTCGCCATTCCCAACGTCATGTTCCTCGTCCTCGTTTATATCTTCTTGATCCTCTAATGATGCAGCCTGTTGGTTTGCGGGGTCTCTTTTCCAACTTAACCAACCTCCAGATGTTTTAGAGGCTAACGAAGTGGTTGAAGTCTTTTGTCGCAACATCGCCTGTCTTGGCTGTAATATCAGCTTCCTCTTTGCGCCGATACTTTCCTCCGACATATTCGCCGATTCGCTGGTACCTGGCTGAGCCTCCTGCTGTTGATTGCTCTCCTCGGTGTCAGCATTCTTGCCTGACCAGAAATTAAACCAGGAAAACGAAGACATTTATGTGCATTGATACTAAGTAAAGATGAGCTATGCACAATTTGATGGAAAAAAACTTTCAGTAATTTTGACCTAAGTATCTAAGTTGAGAGATACTTTGGAGAGGAATGTGCCTTGTGTGTGTGTGTGTGTGCTTTTGATATTCCTATGGCTGGCAAAACAAATATATACCTTTTACCCCAACAGAAAAAATAAGACAATAGAGCTTTCTCTCGCCATGTGAAAACTAAAGCACAAGGCGCATTCTTTTGCACCCACATTTTGCTAAATCAGCTTTATAAATTCAATCCGTAATTACAAACTCTATACTAAAAGAAAGAAAGAAAAAAACACGTTCTAACACCCAATAAGCTTATTCTTGGGAAATGTGTAATCGCCATCTTCAAAGGAAGTTAAGTTAACATTCTCATAAATGTTTAAATGCTCCTGAATGTAATCATAAGTTGGAAAATCCACTGGATCGCACCCAACATTAACAGCATCTTGTGGTTGATAAACTCTCACGTAATCAATCATGAATGTAGCTGGGAATGACAACTCGCCCCAATCGATGTAGGCCCAGTTGTTTGACACCCCAAAATTCATAATGATACTCATGGGCTCTTTTGATAAGAGCCTCCATCCAATATTTCCATTAGGGTGTAATGAAGAGGAATACACCGTCAATGTTGGATCCCGTCCAACATACCAGCGCAAATACCCACTACTATCGTCGTTTAGGTACTCGTACCCATAAACTTGATAATTGTGTTCGTATCCTGCTCCTTTTTCATACCACGTACGATTCAAGGTAGTGGTGGCGGAGAAGGCTTGCTGGAAAGGACCGCCGGTGTAGGTATTCATGGTGGTGATTGAGTAGTTGTAAATCTCAATAAACTCATAATCGGGGTAATACCAGATATCCATTGGGGCAAGCTGTAGCGATTGCGAGGCCACTCCGTTATTTGGTTTGATATTTTTACTGTCAATCATTATTTCCGCTTCAATGAGATCAATCTCGGGGGCACCTCTTCCCACACCGGGGTTTGGATGCGATTCACCGGAGCAGGTGCATTTATTCAAACGTTGTCCTGGCAAATACGAAATTCCATCGGGAGACGATTGATTTGGAGTGATGCCTGCATCACATGAATCGTAGGAATAGGGCCAAACGCCTTCGGTTGTAGCCAAGTATCCTGGGCGTCCTAAATTTCCCATGGTCCAAAGCCCTGGCCATAGTCCAGAAACGTATCCATAATCAGGCAATCTTGCCGAGATCTCAATTCTCCCTTGAGTGAAGCACATTTTGTTCCAGGACTGCAACATCCCTGATCGATAAAACAAATCGTGGTTCTTAAAGGCATCCATGCGTAAAGTCAACGTACCGTTGGCAGTGGTGACTGCATCAGGGTCATACCACTCCAAGTCCTTTGTAGCGTCGTAATGGATATCAGGAGCAGTAAAGAATTGGTCATCACCCTCGTAAAACGTTCTCCCCTCAGCATTGAACTCATCGCTGAATACCAAATTCCATTTATCACCACTCTTTGACTCCAAAGATAATGCGTCTTCAGGAGTGTCTGGGTCAACCAAGCTTGTACGCACCGCACTCAACATGGGGTATTGATAATGGGTCAAGATTTCGTACGTTTCCGGGGCTGCTCTGTGGTCGGTGACACCAGAGTAGGTCAATACTGGCAATATGACAAAAACAGCAACTGCAGCGGCAATAAGGAATAGAAACCCCAATATTCCAAAGTATGACCGTCTGTCACCTTGTTTTAGATCATACCAAAAGCGGTTCTTTTCGTATTCAGCATCTTTGACTGGGTTAGGATTATGCAAATCATCATCGGGCTCCTTTTCCTCTATACTCAAGGGAAACGACGTCGCTGGATAACCGCCGAATGGACTAAACTCGGTAAATTTATATGATGCTGCATCCTTTGTGTCTCCAGTTGATCTCTCAGAGGATGAAGACTCCAACTTGTGATTTAGTTTGTCAGCGAAGGTCGTTTGTGGTTGCTGCAGCAGTTGTGAGCGCGACAGCGATATTGAATTGGTTTCCGAATCCTTAATAACAGGGTATCTGTCATACGCAGGCGGTTGGTTGATGAATAGGTTCTCATTTCTAATTGGATTGTGCAGGTATTTTGCATTGGTTGCTGTTCTTGTGTATCCCAGTCTGGGTTGGTTGTTGAATACGTTAGCCAGGGAAGACGAAGAAGAGGATGAATTGTCAACGATAAAGGGACGTCCATATTGATCCTGTGTCAGTGGTGTATTAGAATAGTTCAGATCAAGCTCACTAACTGGGGATACATTAAATGGGTCCACAGGAATATCTTGTGAGACATTTTCTTCTTCGTGTACTATTGGTCTGGTGTTGAAGTCTCCTGACGTTAGGTTTCTTGCCCTTTGATAAGACATGTTGCAAAACTGAACAAATTATTATGTTGTTGTTATGTTATAGCGTATGTCAGGCTTTCGAGTTTTCTGATGACGAGTGAACTAAAGCTAATCCAACTTGATAAAGTAATGTCTTGCAAGAAACCTTTTATGATAAATATATCTTTGTTTATGAGAAAGAAGCAATGATGTAGATGAAGGTGCTGGGGTTTCTTTTTTATTTTGGCCGGTAATGATTCAGAAAACAGCAATGATTTTTGCAAATCTATTTATTGTTTTGTTTTTTGTATTTTGGATTGTTCCGTAAAAGTGCTAAATTTGGACAAATAGAGTAATATAGTTAAATTAAGTATGCAGATTATGAATCTTATTGTATGATCGATATTGAACTAGATAATTTCGTGATTACACGTTGAGGCCTTCACAATATCCCACCTGTATATCTCTCTTTTTGTTCCACATTTGGTTTTGCTTAAATTAGAGGTTGAGAGAAAGCAAGAGTGGAAGATGAAGGAAATGGGGAAGTACTCGGGTTGAATATAAATTCGAACAATAAAAGGTACACAAAACTAAAAGCAAAACAAAAGGCAAAACAAAAGAAAATCACACAACAATACATTAACAATAGACAACAACAATATACATACAACAATATACATACAACAATAAGGCACAAGTTGGAAGTACTGAGACACACTCACACCCACAACACATCTACTAACCCAACACATTTAAAGCTAAACATGCGATAATATGGCTATGCACTACTATAAGTTGTATGAAAAATCATCGTTAATTGTAGTTGACCAATTGAAAATTGTTCCTTTTTCCACTTCTTCTCCACAAAAAAACATGGTTGAATATTGATGCGCTCTTATCTCGTAAACATTCTACACAGATAGGTCGTTGCCATTCAATAAGCCCCTCTTCAATGTATGCCTGTCTTCCTTGTTGTCGAGTAGTGTTCTGTGTCTGACACATAAATGCATTATTTTGTCTCCCTCTCCCCCTGAAATTATTATCAAAGGATTTATTGTTGTACACACACAATGCAATACAATACAATCTCTTACGTAGGCTGTGCTGAAAAAAATAGGCATTGCCTCCTTTTTGTAAACATTTCTCCACGAAATACTTCACAACTTTTGTGATGAACAGTGTCTCACTATCTTTGAATGGTGCTAGACAAAACTGCATTCACCTCTACACAAGGTTTAACTCTAGCGCCATCCAAAATTCCATTATCCTTAGCTTTTTTCAAGATCCCTCGCAAAAGTATAATTTATAATATTTTCTTTTTGAGATTTTGCACCATTTTATCCACAAAATGTAAGTTTGCAGCAGGTATGTCAAAATATTAGGAAGATATTGTCTTAAATGATGAATGTTCATCATCACATTGTCCTTATAGCTATACTACAATGTCAATGCCAATTTACAGGAGCCTTTACACTAACGCTAAACGCAAAACTTTAACGTATTCAATAATCACGTGATTATCACTTGAAACGAGCTATTTCTCCAGTGGCACACGCACACAAACAAAATATTTTATCAAAACAACCAAAATACGCATCTTGGTTGTGACGTGTGTTCCCACCACCTTTCACCTTAACACATTCCACCGCCACCAGCATGTCACAAACTTCATCAGAACCCGTTGAAGCCTCAAATGCAGATCACTATCTACCCAAAAATCTATCACTACCTTCTTATGTTCCTTTAAACAGGTCATTTCAGCGTGATTTTGAGAAAATATTTCGCGCCAATGTCAATGACGTGACAACACCAGCGATCAACCAGCATCGATTAACTACCAAGAACTATATCAATTACATACTTGAGAATGACTCTCTAGATTTTGATGAGACTACTCTCAAAAACTTTGCTCTTGGTTACAAGCGAATTTTGGAATCACGATGCAATTTAAAGAAATTCGAATCAATTGGTTCCGATCCTAGAATTACTGAATATTTGAACACTACACAACCCTTGACCTTGGAGACACTTGATTCATACCACTCGAGGGATAAGCCCAGCTACGAAGAAATAATCTCTCAATCACAATCTATAACATCGACGGCCGAGGTTGAAAACCACTTTAAAACGGATGAATTTTATCAATTATTGAAGAGTATCACGTTTGTGATTAAGCACCCGGAAGAGCCAGTACCAGATGAGGCAGCCGATGACGAGGATTTGGGAATTAGCGGTGGTACGATTTCATTAAAAGATCCAATAACGTTGAACGTATTTGTTGACCCAGTGATTGCTACCTGTGGCCATACTTTTGAGTCCCTGAGTATCCGGCAAGAGATCCAACAGCATCATCAGGGTGGAATCAAGTGTCCTATCTCAGGTTGTGATAACCATCTACTAGTGAGTAGTTTGAAAGAAGATATGTTGATGAAAATACGAGTTAGGAGTGCAAGCAGACATAATAAAACAAATGACGATTTAGATATAGTTCACTAATAGCCTATGCGTCTTATATAGTGGACAAATAGTTACATAGTTTATCGTAGGTGCGTATTATTGATTTTGGGCCATTTTAAACGGGCTAGAGGTTTTGTCACTATAGTTCCCTTTGTAGTATAAATTTTAGTTTGTAATTGGATTTAAATACAGAAATGTGGATGGTAAGCTCATGAATTGCATTTTGTCACTGTAAGTGCTCATTGTATTTTGAGAGAAATGATGGTTTACATGGAGGTATTTTGCAAGTACACGTGATCTTTACGTTAAAGGAATGTTCTATATCTGGCATGGGGTATTATCATTAGGTGACAATCCATCATTTTGAAATCAAGGAATCACATGCTATAGCTGTGCAAACAAGATTAGACGAGAGGCAATTAATGGAAGACATTTTAATCACAGTTTGCAAGAAGGGCTAAGTAAAATGATTTTCGCCCGCAAATCTTTTTAAGAAATATGTTTACCGTAAAATGCAACATTTCATAAAGTACGTCTTTTGTCTAAAGTTTCTCTCTAGCTTATATCAAGTCTATGATAAACATAAGAATAGCATCCTACAATATACGAAAATGAACGATTTACATTCGAGCGCCAAGGCGGGCTTTCCAATAAAGCGAGCTTTGGGAACAGGGTTTGGTCGTGTTGGCGTTTTGACGATCAATTGCTATCACTTGTTTAAATTTACAGAAGATATTCGTCTTTATTTGAACAATTTCAATGGCTGACTTTGCCACACAAAGCAACGTTGCCGTGATATACACGTACGATGAAAATAGAGCCTTATGGTGGTAAGTGGCTAGACTAGACAAATTTTTCACAGTGTTTTTCACAGGGGGGTTTAATCAAACGTTATAACGATATAATAGGCTAAACTTTAAAATGGTTATGAGGTGAAAAAAATTTGAAGCGGGACTTAAATTGTATCCACAGTTTTTTTTTTCTCTTCTTTTTTGAGCCCTTCGATCGTCTGATACGGCATCATGAGGTATTTACGAAATAGGCTGGTAAATTTCTTAGCTTCCATTTTGAGCATGAAGAAAGATGTAAGAGTGGAGAAGTTCTTTTGTTTTTTTCTCTCTTCGTGCCCAACAAGTGTGTGTGTATTGCTTGGACAATCCATTTATGTAACAATTTGCTTCCGAAATTAACGATTTTGAGTTTACTTTTGTGTCAAATTAAAGGGCCCAAAGAAAAAAAGAGATAGAGTTTATGCAGGTAAAAAAAATGCATTGGAAATATTGCCGTGAAGGAAGCAAATAGCCCTTTTAAATTACTAATCCTGCATTAACACCGACAGACGCAAGAGAGCAACAGTACAGTAAGGAATGGTTTCTTTTAGCAACATAGAAAGCTTGATATAATAATGTTCTGCCAATTTCATTGGAGGTTCAATTTTGTTTTACTTTGGAACCGGGAATGGCTTGCTTTGAAATTTGCATAGTTCTTGCGTTGTACACCCTGAACCAATGGAACGAGAATACGATAAGTAAGGGTTTGTCATATTTGTCATATTTTAGGCGAATGTTTAGTCTAAACGGATTAGATTATATGCAGTCTCTATTATAGCCTTGTTTTGTGTAAAAACGAAAACTATATTCAACTCATCTCCGAAATAAATTAGCAAATAACAAGTGAAAAAATATTCTTGTTAAAGTTTTCCCCAATATTTGCAACTGTTGATGAAAGACTAGTTTCATAAACATTGAAGGGCCAAACTGGTGGACACAACTTCAAGTAAAGACTTATTTGTACTCTATCTCACCTTGAACAGAAATGCATTGCTGCTTACCCCTATTACGGGAATCAAAGAGCAACTCAAGAATCTACAAATAAATTGGGTTGAGCGTTATTTACTACAAAGCCTTCTTCTTCTTATTCCTCTATTACACAAGTACAACCTTAGCCGAAAGTGTAAACGCAAAGTTGGCAAAACTTGAAATTTCAGAATCCGGCAAGGATGTCTAAGGTGGTTACAAAAACAACGTTTTCATTATTTTAAATACATATCATATTTACTTGTGTGTTCCGGATATAATAACTTGCGCGTCGTTACGCCTTATTGTTGTATTAAGAAGGCCAACTACTATTGATAGGAGTTTCAAACATACGTTTCATGTCACAAGGAAGACAATTTGCCCAACATCTTTTTGTAAGTCCCAACTTGTCTATCATGTCTCATTGATGCAATTGTTTTTTTTGTCCACCGTTACCGTTTGGCCTGGTAGTAGCAAACACTTGTGCTCCTTAACCCTCTCTTCATTTCTTTTAAATAGGGTTGCTCTAAATCCTCAACCTGGCAATAGACAGGGTCTATGTTAACTCTGGGTCTAAAAATAGAACAAAGCTTCTATTTTGCCATAGAGAAAACACAATAGTTTTCCTAGACAAACAGTTTTGTATCATTTCCTTCTACTTGGCTAAAACTGAAAAGCCTATTGTTGACTAGGAATTGAGACTGCGCCTAACCATACCTTCACCTAAATCGATCTAGATGAATATTCTCAAAATTTCAAAATTTCACTCGCAATTATGTAAAATCGGCCTTTGTTGAAGAAACTCCTTTTCTTTGCACTTTGGAAAACAAGAGACTACTGTTGGTTCGTAACTGCACCGCTGATCATTAGAATTTCTCATTGTTTTGGAATAATTGCCAACGTTGCTTTTATAAGGCAATGATTGGCGATAGAATACATTCTAGTTACAAAATCTCAATAACAAGAGTTTGTTTCTACATATTTATTGTCAGAATTGTTGGTTTTTCTCTGCTTGGGCTATTTGACACACCTAATCCTTTCGTCAAAAAAAAAGGATTGCGTGTGCCGATGCTCATCCATGATGCACCTTTGGAGTGGCTTAAATAAAACTACATCACTATTCACAACTATTTCAACTCTTTTGAGCTTAGCAACTAGTCTGCCAATAAAGGTGTCATACCTTCTCTTGGTTGAAATTTCTCTACTATACCCCCCTCCCCCATTTAGAACTGTTTTTAGTAAAATAGTTGTCCTAAAAATACTTCGTAAACATTGTTTGCCTTGAACCACAAACATGAAATCGAAAATTTCATGTTTCACGGGTTTAAGAGTTTCGCAGCCAGTAAGGTAAATTAAGAAATGCTGCATTTCTTCCTGTATGAGAACCCTACCGACTAGGAATTAATGGAAAAGACACAAGGGCCCAGAGTTGGATAACCCGAACCAACTGCTTCTGTCTCTCCAAAAATAATAGTTGCAGTATAAAATGAGCTGGGTTTTCCCTTTCTCAAATGGAGTCAATTGGCAGTTTCAACCAATCACAACATCAATTCCAATGGCTAGACACTTGTCATTTCTGACATTATTTGTTGCCTTTGTCCTCACATCTCTTACTCAAGCAGCTGAAATTAACAATGTGTTCCAAAGTTTTGATAGCTTAACATGGGAAAATGGTGGAAACTATCAATACAGAACACCATCTGCACCTAGTTGGATTGCAAGTTTGTCTTGGAAAATCTTGGGTTCAAATGTCAAGGCTGGGGATACGTTTACATTGAATATGCCATGTGTATTCAAATTTACCACAACACAACAAACCATTGACTTGGATGTTGGAAACACTGTTTATGCTAATTGTCAATTTGTTCCAGGCGATTTAGTGGTTGCTTATTCTCAATTAAAATGTACTGCTAGTAACAACGTTAAAGATAGTACTGATGCTACCGGTACTGTGAAATTTCCTATCACATTCAATGTTGGTGGTTCAGGTGGTGCTGTTGATTTGCAAAATTCCAAATGCTTTACTACAGGTACTAATGAAGTGACGTTTACTGATGGTGACAAAAAGTTGACCACATCGGCAAATTTTCAAGGAGGATCCAATACTAACCAAGGCGTTTCAACCAATTCTATCGTTTACTACAATCGTGTTGTTCCATCCTTAAACAAGCAACAATTATACTTACTAGGAGGAACATGCTCAAATGGATACAGAAGCGGAACGTTGGGAATTAGAGTTAGTGGAGGAACCCTTGACTGTGATTCGATTCATTCTGCTATAACAAATCAACTAAATGCGTGGTATTTACCAGAAGAGGCAGATGCTATTTCAGCATCTTCAAGCTGCAACAGCCAATCATATTCAATCAACTACAATAACATCCCTGCCGGCTACAGACCTTTTATTGACATCTTGGCCAACGTTGCAACCGGTCTGAGTTTAAGTGTGAGTTACACCAATAGGTATACATGTGCAGGCCAATTGTTTCCCGTTGACAATTCAAGACTGGTAACTTGGGGAAGATACAACAACAACGAAGCAGGTGCCAATGGTAACGAAGTTATTGTTACTACCTCTACATATTACGGATCAACTACTTTGGTGACTACCTTACCATTCAATACAGAGCCAGGCAATACCAAAACAATTCTTGTTGAAGTACCTATTCCAACTACTACAGTTACTTCAAGTTATACTGGCTATTCAACGTGGACTACAACTATTACTGCTACACCTGGTGAAACAGCTACAGTTCTTGAATGGGACCCAATCACTCCGACAAGTTCAGCGCCACCTTCCAGTACATCAGATACAAGTTCGGAACCGCCATCAAGTACATCAGATACGAGTTCGGAACCACCTTCCAGTACATCAGACACTAGCTCAGAGCCACCTTCCAGTACATCAGATACAAGTTCGGAACCGCCATCAAGTACATCAGACACTAGCTCAGAGCCACCTTCCAGTACATCAGATACAAGTTCGGAACCGCCATCAAGTACATCAGATACTAGCTCAGAGCCACCTTCCAGTACATCAGACACTAGCTCAGAACCACCTTCCAGTACATCAGACACTAGTTCAGAACCACCTTCCAGTACATCAGACACTAGCTCAGAGCCACCTTCCAGTACATCAGATACAAGTTCGGAACCGCCATCAAGTACATCAGATACTAGCTCAGAGCCACCTTCCAGTACATCAGATACAAGTTCGGAACCACCTTCCAGTACATCAGACACTAGCTCAGAACCACCTTCCAGTACATCAGACACTAGCTCAGAGCCACCTTCCAGTACATCAGATACAAGTTCGGAACCGCCATCAAGTACATCAGATACGAGTTCATTCTCTCCGACTCAAGAATCATCCACTGACCTTTCATCTTCATTGTCAGTACCACCATATCAGAATAGTACTGGTCCTTCCCATTCATCTTCTAATCCAACAGGTTCAGAATCGACAACTATTCCTTCTGATTTGCAAACAACAAACTCTGACACTGGAAATACAGTGCCACCAACTGAGAGTACAACAACAACACCCGGAACTCCCCCACAATCTACGACAACCACTGGAGGTAATGGTAATGGGGGACCAGGAACTTCAAACACAACACCAACAAATACAGACACGACTTCAGCTACAACTACAAATATCTATGTTTCAGATACAACAGAGACTCAACCGACAAGTAGTTCAACTTCACCTCCTGGAAATGGTGGTAATGGTGGAAATGGTAATGGTGGTAATGGTGGAAACGGCGGTAATGGATCAGGTAACGGATCAGGTTCAGGCAGTGGATCAGGTTCAGGCAGTGGATCAGGTTCAGGTAACGGATTAGGTTCAGGCAGTGGATCAGGTTCAGGCAGTGGATCAGGTTCAGGTAACGGATCAGGTTCAGGCAGTGGATCAGGTTCAGGCAGTGGATCAGGTTCAGGTAACGGATCAGGTTCAGGAGAAGGTGCAGGATCAAGCGCTGTCCAAACAATAGAGACATTAAGTCAATCTTCAACTTCCATCACACCTGCAATATCAAGCTACGAAGGAATTGGATCAACACAAAAAGTCTCCACATTTTTGGCTGGTTTTTTCATCATCGCTTCAATTTTAATTTAGATTCATCCTCAAAGATAGAGTCACTTACAAGTCTGTTAAAATATTCTTCTGTCGCTCTAAGGTGACACTGGGAGATTCTCAATTATTCGGTATTTTTAAATTATTACAATTTCGGTTGATAGTTTTATTTCTATATATTTGTGTATTCACTTATCTAGTTGTATCATTTTCGGTTTAGTTTACTATTAGTAATATATGTTTCCAATAGTTCGTTTCAAAGTATATTTTCAGTGGTAAGAGGGATTAGATACAGACGTCTTTAGATAACGAGAGATGAAGTTAGTTTGGTAGAGTCCCTCTACAGGTCAAGAGCTATAGACAAAATTAATTGCGTGACTTAGCACTTTCTGCTTGAAATCTTCAATCTTTTCCTCAGTTTCGTATTACTGGCCAAGCATAAACAAAACCTCACTATTGTAACAAGACTCTTTATCCAAGTAACAGTAAGGATTTGTAAATTTTCAAGTGAAATTCTCATCACAACTCTTGGAAAGAAACTATTTTGCCCCACAAGAAAATTCTCAAGAATAAAACATCTAACATTGAGTTGTAGGCACTTTTCTTTCAAATTGTGGGCTGAATTACGTTTGGTAGAGACTTCATATCCCTTCACGAGATGATCATTAGTACACATTGCATGTCTTAACCGCTTTCGTTACTACCCCAAAAAAAAAGAGAAATTTAGACCAAAAAATCTGCACCACTGCTAAATTTTAAGTTTGCTTTTTTCCACTTCCCCAATACAATTCCTGGTGAGAATTATGAGGTTTCTATACATTTTAAATGAGTTAATTTGCATTAGAAAATTACGATAAAATGGCCTGATTTGTATTTTTAGTCTGTTCTAAACCTGGAAGAAATGAATAATGTTTGTTAATTTTGCACACAACCGAAATTTGTTTGACTAATACTCTGAACTGAGTACAATAAGATGCAGGCTTTTAGGTGTCCTGCACTTTTTTGAAGCGATAGAAGGTTCTAACTCCACCATAGCAAGTCTATTTTATTCTTGGTTTTTTGTAGCTTTTGGATTGTAGTTCAAAATCTATTAATAATTCAGCATGGAGCACTCATGGAGCATTTAAGTGCTCCAATTTTTAAAGTGTATTCTGGTGAGTAAAAGCTAAGCATAAATCGTATGTAGAACCTTTATTGAACATTTGTTGTTGATACTTGGCATATTAGAAAATATAAAAATCTTTCTTTGCAAACACAAAACCAATTGTTTTCTACTTTTCTATTTTAAGTTACAAAACCAATCACGGCGAACGTCGCCTCTAACCGAACGAGGCGCATAAACTAAACTAAAGACAGTCTAGAAAATAGTGAAAAGGCAAGAGTGGCTTTATTTCTTTTTTACGAAGATAAACGTGTAAGCAATGGCTAAAACTGCAAAAAAGAGTAGTAGTCAAAGCAGTTGGAAATTATGAAAAAAGGTTGTTTAATGTACGTGATGCTCGTAAATCAAAAACCAAGGCGTGTCTTTACCATTGTCATTTTGAAAATAAAATTGATGATACTCTCTCTCCGTCAAGGCAAATGAAATTTTCGAAGGAAAAAAAAAACCTAGAACAAAACCAAAAAAAAAAATGGATGAGCTATTTCAACCGAAGAGCAAAAATATAACAACAGAAGAAATTTGCTTTTAATAAAAGATTGATTTTGTGTGAAATAGAAGGGAGATTCGAAAGGGAATTGCTGCCAAGAAAAAAATAAAAGAAAAGAGAAAAGACAAGAAGGTTTTTTTTTTTCAATTTACTATTTTTTTCCAGTTTAACTTTGTTCTTGATGCCGTTACTCTATTCATACATACAACTCAGTCTCTACTCACGGCCACACACAAAAGTAAAACATATGTACAAAGAGTCCAAAAGCACACAACTCTTTAGTGGTTGAAAGAGCAAAAAATAGAAAGAGAGAGCGAATTGAAGGTTTATTTTTTCCATTTTTCAAATTTCAACTTGACGCCTGAACCGGAAATATGGATATATCAAATATGAAGGGTTGTACAAGAAAAAAAGGCTAAACTAAGATAAACCTTAATTTCAAATCTTTTACTCCTTGCGGGTTACTTTAAAACTGGTCCTTGATGCCGTTTGTTGAATTGTAAAGGTTGCTTAATGTTATAGACTAGTATTTATCTTCGGAATAATTTTTCATAGGCAATATGCATAACCCTGCCTCATAATCTGGAGAGAAGACGGAAATAGTAGAACAACAAACAGCTACGGCATCTACCCTTAGTCATACATTACCTATATTTATATCAGGTAGTTTTGTCCTTTTTTGAACAACGCATTCAAAAGGCAAAGCAATAGTCCTGACTCAATTGTTTTCCTTTGAAAGTGGGTTCATTTTTAGCTCCTCATACACCAACTTTGCTAAAATGATTTTGGGATAATTGAATATATCCCGCAATTACCGTGTAAGGAAATCCATATGGTTCAATGCATTCTCTGCTTATTCTTTGTCTGCTTGGTTGGTTTGCTTTATGGGTCGATCGATAATTAACAAAATCAGTGAGGAGCCTTTAAGAGACACAAAAAAAATTTATCATGGAAGGTAAAATTTGTGTACATTTGGTTATGATACCAATGTATCTTAAAATAAGTTGAAATTTTAAAATGATGTTGACGAATCAGAGATGAAATTAATTGTGGTTGTCAAGAGCTCCTTTACAGGTATGCACTAACCATTTTGTTGCTTTAAATTCGATGAGCACCATTGTTGCTCCTACGCTTTGGTATTAACACTATAAGCTCATCTGGTATTGATTTAGTTATATCAATTGATCCCTCCATCTTATTCAAAGCCAAATGGTGGCCAAGTACCTAGCTTGAAAAACAGCAGTAGTTGTGTTCTCAAATCTTCAATTTTTGTATAAATAGGAGTACCCTGGTGGGTTTGTTTTAGTACCTCTACAATGAAGCTGCAACATGGTTTTAATACCCTTTTGAACAATCAAGAATTTCATTAAAAAGGAGTACTATCTCGGCACGGTTATCTTACAGCGAATGGTTATATTTCAAGTTTATCCCCGATTATACAAATGACCTCTATTCTTTAAATATTTCATCGCTTGCACCTACCATAGGAAGCTTCCCTTATTAGCCAACTGTCTCTCTCATTGCATAACTCTTACCTCTCGGAATTCAGTCATGGATACATTTTCTTTGAAAGAGACTGAATATTTTATCGTTGAGGTTTAAAAGTTCTACGGTAATGAAGTCAACCATTAACAGTTCGTGGCGCAACAATGTTCTGTTTTCTAACATCTGGAATGGCTTTTAACTCAATTGCGATAAATCACAGTCAACAGAGGAGCTTTCCATACGTAAATATGCTATAATCGCTTTCTCAAGGAATAGCATCCGACAATGTTTCTAAATCGAGAGCAGCTACCAAAATGGAACATCAAAGCTGCAAGTAAAGTTGCTGTTCTTCTCTTCTCTTCTGCTTCTACTACACTTTTACATACTCCAAGGAGCGGCATTCGTAAAACTCTAGCCATGGCTCACATATGCATAGGTTATGTATTGTTTGCTTCTCTTTCCTGCAAAAGGTGATTTTCTTACATCGGCCAAAGTACAACACAAAAACTACAAGGCGTAAAGGATTTGTGGAAACAACATAAAAAATAAAAAAATAAAAATACAAAAGTAGAAAAGACAAAAAAAAGAAATCAAAATGGAAGAAACAAAAGGGACAAAAGCCATCGAAAAATGTCATCCAAATGATCAGCAGTCATCTTTACGAAATTACAGAATGCCTTGACACACCTATTAATTTAAAATGCTAAATACACAATGATATTAAAGTTAACCCGATATGCATTTCCATACACCCATACTACAACCCCCATCTATCCCCGTCTTAAACCACACAAAACTGTAACTGAGGCAATTCAGATGGTAGGCCAAGCATCTGATTGACCACAATTAGGGAATTTCAGTAGCTGACATATTGGAAGTCATGCATACAGCTCAATTCAGCAATAGTCACTAAATGTCCTTTGGTATATAATGGACCTTCCTTCCACTTTAAACTTTTGGTACCAAAGAGCACCTGGAAAACCCAAAACACTAATATTACTACTAAAGATCAGCATGTTACGAAAGCATATTTGGGCTCAATTATTGATATTGCTATATACAATTGGGTTCGCGACAGCTGCGCAAGTATCTGGGATCTTCAACAGTTTTAATTCACTTACATGGGCCCCAGGAGGTGCGGGTTACGTCAACCCCTCGCCAAACAACCCTACATGGACGGCCGTTTTGGGCTGGTCGCTAGATGGTACTAAAGTAAACCCTGGTGATACTTTTACGTTAAAAATGCCGTGTGTTTTCAAATTCATCACTACGCAAACTTCTGTTGATTTGATTGCCAACGGAGTTTCATACGCTACATGTCAATTGAATCCCGGGGAAATTATTGTTACCTTTTCAACATTAACTTGTACTGTGAATGCGGCTTTGCAGTCTAACATACAAGCTACAGGAACATTGTCGCTTCCATTAACGTTCAACATTGGTGGTTCTGGAGGAAGTGTTGACGTAGCAGACGCTCAGTGTTTCAAAGTGGGTCAAAACACAGTCACTTTTACCGATGGGCCAAACTCAATTTCCAAAACAGTCAATTTTGGAAAACCTGATTACCGAGTAACTGCTGACATAGCTCCTGCTTTTAGAACGGTTCCTTCATTGAATGAAGGTCAACATTATCTTCTTGGGGCAAATTGTCCTAATGGATATACTTCAGGAACAATTGGACTTGCAACAGCAAATGGTGCCCTGTTTGATTGTTCCAACTGGCACGTAGGCTACTCAAACAACCTCAATGAGTGGGGGTTTCCAAAAAGTTTTTCTTCGGATTATTCAGTAACAAGTCTGTGTCTGAGCTCGCAAGTGCTTGTCACTTTTAAAAATGTTCCAGCCGGCTATAGACCATTTATAGACACATTATTTAGAGTTCCAAACGGTCAAGCAGTGGCAGTTACATACATTAACGAGATACAATGTGTGGGAAGTTCATCTAGTCTCGATTTTGGACAGAACTCTGTTTCTTGGGGAACTTATCAGAACAGTGCAGCTGGAGCCGATGGTGTTGTTGTTGTACTTACGACATCAACCATAAGTGGATCTACTACAGGAGTTACAACGTTGCCATTTTCTTCCGGTGTCGACAAGACCAAAACCATTGAGGTTATTCAACCAATTCCAACCACTACAGTAACAACATCCCATTATGGACTTTCCACATCATTGGTTACAATCACCAATTCTATTGGAGGCACTGCCACTGTCATTGTTGATAATCCATACCACTCAACTACAACCTTGACCTCATTTTGGACCGGCACTAAAACTACCACATCTACCATTACCAACCCTACAAGTGCTGTAGATACAGTTATTGTCAATGTTCCCAAGAATCCAACTATCACCACTACCACTTTCTGGACAGGTGCATCGTTGACCACCAGCACTGCCAAGAACCAACCTGGTGGCACCGACTCAGTCGTTGTTGAGTACCCGTCCAATCCAACCACAACAGTGACAGAATTTTGGACTGGCCAATTTATTTCCACATCGACTGATACTCAGGGACCAGGTGGAACCGACGTAGTTCATGTTTTGGACCCACCAAATCCTACGGTTACAACTACATTGTTTTGGACAGGAAGCCAAACAACAATCACAAGAGTATTCAACCTGCCAGGAGGCACTGATCTGATTGAAGTCCTTTACCCTTCAAATCCGACTGAAACTACCACCGAATTTTGGACTGGTAACGAAATTACAACTTCAACTGAAACTCATTCACCGGGTGGAACTGATATTGTTCACGTGTTTGATACAGCAAATCCTACAGTCACCACTACCAAGTTTTGGACGGGAAGTTTTGCATCAACAACAACTCAAACCAAGGCGCCAGGTGGAACTGATACTATCGAAATATTTGATACAGCCAATCCAACAGTTGTTATTACTACATTTTGGACCGGAGATGCCGTGACGACAACAACAGAAACAAATGAACCTGGCAGTACCGATATTGTTCACGTCTTGGATCCTTTCAATCCAACTGTCACCACCACCGAGTTCTGGACCGGGGAGAATGCCACTACATCAACACAGACATTTGGACCTGGCAGTACTGACATCGTGCACGTCTTGGACCCAGCTAATCCTACTGTCACCACCACCGATTTCTGGACTGGCCTTGAGGCTACGTCGTCAACTGAAACATTTGGACCTGGCAGTACCGATATTGTGCACGTCTTGGACCCAGCTAATCCTACAATAACTACCACTAAGTTCTGGTCTGTGTCATATGTGACTACCTCAACGGTTACTAACAGCCCTGGGCAAACAGACTATGTTGTTATACTCGACCCGAATAATCCTACGACAACTATTACTGAAACTTGGTCAGAAAGTTATACTACAACGCTAACAAGCTATAATAAACCAGGAGAAACTGATACAGTAATAGTCGAAGCTCCGTTTTCAAGCTCAAGCTCATTCTTTGTGCTGTACCCTTCAATTTCCTCAACAAGTATGAGCTCGCTGGAAACTGCTTCTGTACCTACCGATTATTCTTCGAGCCAGACTTCTGCCGATATTGAGCCATCAGGTCCTGATATATCTTCAGCTGGACCAAGCAATTCGTTCTCAGATATGACATCGCCTACTGATTCAATGAGCTATATGACTTCGGTGGATTCAGAATCAGGTACAGCAGACGTTCTGTCTGACATTTCCAGCAGTGAAGCAAATGGCATTTCATCACTGGTTCCATCTTCAAGTGAAACAAGTTCATCAGAGTCATCTTCAAGTGAAACAAGTTCATCAGAGTCATCTTCAAGTGAAACAAGTTCAAGCTCAGTGTATTCATCAACAAACAAAACAAGTGCAAATTCATTTGATCCATGGTCTAGTGAAACAAACACATTAGAGCCATCGACAGGTGAAACAAGCCCAAGCTCATGGGACCAATCGTCAAGTGAAACCAGTTCATGGCAACCATCTTCAAGTGAGACAAGTTCAGTATATTCTTCATCAAGTGAAACAAGTGCATTGTATTCGTCGTCAAGTGAAACAGGTTCATCGGAGTCATCATCAAGTAAAACAGGATTATTGGCTCCCGATTCAAGCTCAGATGTGAATATTGAAAGTTCCAGTTCATCATTCCCAACCTTGCAATTGTCATCCGTCGAATCCAATTTAGCTTCAAGTCAGAGATCAACTTATGCATCGTATGGAAATACAAGTATAGACACGAATACTGCTTCATCTTCCAACCCTGCACCACAAAGCTCACCTTTACCGGCAGACAGTACTACAGTTGATGAATCATCATATGCTTCAATTACATCAGGCGAACCGATAAATACAATCACAAGCTCATCTGACATAGGCCCTATATCAACCGATCAGAGCTCTCATACTGCCCCAACTGATCCTGCCAGTAGCGACTCTGGTATTGATTCAAACGTTGACACTAGCTCGCTTACAAGATCTGTATCGTCATCTGATTCGAATCAAGTTACTGAGTTGTCTAGTTCCAACACAACCCCTGTCATTGACTCCCAAACAATAACACAATCTGCATCCGATACTAATGCCATTGATCCTGATTTCAGCAGTACTCAGAGTGAGAACGAATCAAGTAGCCAATCTCAACAAAATGAATCAAAGGCAACATCAAATCTGGATGCTGCACAACCCACTTCTGTCCAATCTAAAAGTTCACCTGAACAGTCCCAAACAATTGAACCATCTTTGCCATCACAAAAGACGTCTTTGGAACGTCCTGAAGCATCAGCGACATTAGAACCTACTGGTTCTACTCCTTCCGTTGATGCAATTAGTCCTTCCCAGTCGCAGGTCGTTGGAGAGACAAAGAGTGTACAACCATCCCCAGCACAACCATCCTTGGGATCTGCAACCCCTGCAACCATCGAAGTTCCTTCTTCCAGTGGTGTAGCTGCCAATACTCAGTCGTTAGTACCTGGAAACACAAATCAAGGCAATGAATCCAACCAACCTGTTGCATCACCAACGACATCTTTGCCTAGTTCAATAGGATCCAGTGAACCATTGCCAGTTGAACCTTCAAGTTCACAAAATACAGTTCAGCCATTAAGTAACCCATCATCTGTTGACAGTTTCTCCCCATCATCAGCTACCACCACAACTACTCCTACAAATACATGGTGGACATTATCACAGCAACAACAACAATCTTCTTCTACGTCGACTTCTTCTTCAGAAACATCAATGACACCTATAAACATCTACGAAGGGTCGGGATCAAAGATCAGCCCCAAGTGGATCTTGTCTATTTTGACATTGATTTTCATTTTCCAGTAAAGTTGAAAAATTCCACTTTTGCTATGTACAATAGTTAAAAAGCGTTTTCTTTCGGTTATTTCGTTGCGTTTAGTTAACATAGACTTCTTCTGTGTATTTTAATAGAAACATTATATGTATTACAATAGGGTGTGTAATCCGTAGTTATGTGGAGAAGCAGTGTGGCGTTGGTCTCGCGCACACTGAAAAAAATAATAATCAAAAAAAGAGGATTTCAACTTCTCCCGAAAAATTTCAAGTTTACTGCTGGCAAACATTCTCAATTGACGACATCCAGTACATTGCAACACCCTTATGATGAAATTCTTAACAGCACTTGCTTTATTTGCATCCGTTTTATTTTACTTTTTCGGTCAAGCCACTGCCGCTAAAGATTTACCAGAAAATCCACCCATCACCAACAAAGTCTTTTTCGACGTTGAAGAAGATGGCAAATCAATTGGACGTATCACCATTGGGTTATTTGGAACTGTTGTACCTAAAACAGTAGAAAACTTCAAAACTATTGCCATTTCAACCGACCCTAAACAACAATATACTGGATCTATTTTCCATCGTGTGATCAAGAACTTTATGATCCAAGGTGGTGATTACGAGACTGGCCAAGGATACGGTGGTAAGTCAATCTATGGTAATAAATTTGAGGATGAAAACTTTGAATTGAAGCATGATCGTAAGTATAGGTTGAGTATGGCCAATGCTGGTAAGAACACCAATGGATCACAATTTTTCATTACTACTGCAGTGACAAGTTGGTTGAATGGTAAACATGTCGTTTTTGGTGAGGTTATTGACGGAAAGGATGTTGTTGATTACATTGAGAATGTCAAGACTGCCCGTGGTGATCGTCCTGCCAAGGAAATCAAGATTGTTAAAGCGGGAGAAATTGAAGGAGATGATGATGCAGAGACTCAAAAGGAAGGTGTACAAAAAGATGAACTTTAGATGATAGTTTCTATGTAAGATTAGATTTCATACCTAGTGATTCTAAAGTACTTCCCTTTCCGTATAATGGAATGTCTTCTAAATAATTTTTATTTGTAGAATTGTTGATTACTTCTGTTAATAGCGTATCAAATGCTGAAGTTGGTATTGTAGAGGTTGATTGAGTTGGGGTTGATATTATGCTGCTAGTGGGGGCATCAATTGCGGGACTATCCGTCATCGCTATCGGAGTCTCTAAGTTACTGATTGGGGTAGGATCTGCATTCGCTTGACCTGGTGTGTTGACACTTGTATTCTTGGCGTTGCCATGGATCGAGTTATTGAATGAATGAGCGCCATCGGAAATATGATAACTTGTCATGTTGTTTAATGTATCTATTGACAGCTTCAACGACAAGACAGTTGCAAGTAATCTTGATGACAACACGTCGTACACCTTTGGTGCTTGGTATATGTTTGCACCAATGATGTAATAGTCCTGTAGCGTAATTGCACTCAGTTGATTTAATCGTTTCTGTTTGCGTATAATCCAAAAGTCGGGCTCCTTGACAAAAGCTATGACAAACTCGATTCCTGTCATTTCCGACAACCGTGATTGAAAATACTGGTGGAATGATACGTGTACTGGGATTTGAATTTGTTGATATTGAAACTGCATCATCAACACTTGATTGTTTGACGTACGGTCATAAAAGGGAGAGAGAGCAAAGTACTCCAAGACATTTGCTGTGTTTAATCCTCTCTCCTGAATGAATTCAGGTGATTTCCATTGTATCTCGTCTAGTGCCTCCATTTATTGATTCTACTATTGAGTTCGTCTATTAAGAATATCTATATTTTTAAGTGCGCAGTACAAATTTTTGTATCTCGTTGTTCAACCAGGTAGCTTCTTCCTCCATAACTGCTGGAGTACGCTCCTTTCTATCAACATCATTCTGACTCAATTCACTTTTCTCAACTTTTAAATGATTGCGATACTGGTTCTTGCGGGCTTCAAACTGTTTATACTCTGCCTCCAAATCCTTTTGATCTAATTTACTGTATATGGAATCGCCAAAACCATCGGTCTTGTAACGTGGAATGATGTGCGTGTGAAGATGTGGCACCAGCTGGCCAGCCTCTGGACCATCTTGGATGGCTATGTTAAGAGCATCTGCTTTGTAAGTTTTGATAATGAACTTTTGTATCAATTGCAATGTATTCATGTAGTCGGTCGACTCATCAGGTGTGAGATCGCCAAAACGTAGCACTGTATTGCGAAGTGGGACGACCAAAACATGGCCTGGTACCAATGGCTTTAAGTTTACTAAAGCGTAGGTGAACTTGGTCCTGAAGAATACTTGATTGTTGACTAAATACTTGAAAAAGTAAATATCGTTTGCGGTCATTACTGGGGTATTGCCTTGTCAAGTCGGGCTTCTTTTTTGTTTTTTCTATTTTTCTTTCATTCAACACCAAACGATTTGAGAGAGAAAACCAACGACGAAGCAGAGCTTTGACTAAGATTTAGTAGAGCTAAGTTCTTTCATATCTTGGTTCTATGACTGTCGTCAATGATTCGAATGGAAAAATCCTTGGTGTCTGGACTTATTTCAGCAGGCAAAGCTATTGGCCTACAGGTGAGAGAGTATAAAACATATGAGTGACTGCTACCATTTTTTTCTTTTTCTCTTGAGCCACAGTAAAACGTTGCAAGTCCATAAGGAGCATGTAGATCCACTTCACAATGTATCTACATACGTGGCAAATTGGGTATCTATGTCTTTCCATTTGTGTCGTGTCGCGTTATTTCTGGGTCTTGGAATATTCTAGAAAAGGAAAAAGCGCATTTTGAGTAATGATCAGATTTTCTGCACCCTAAAAATATTTGAATGTCAATAAACTTTAAAAGCATTGAAGAAAAGTATGAAAGTATATACTTTAAACTATTGAACAAATGATAGTTTAAGTTTAATTACAACCGTAATGCTCCGAATACATACTATCTTCACTTTACTTTACTTTACTTTACTTTACTTTACTTTACTTTACCTTTGCCATTAATTAAACATGAAGTCATATCAAACGTTTGAAGTTTGTAAAGTTTTTCTTTTTTTTTCTGATATTCCCGTCGTCGCAAAAGGAGATAAAATAGTTACCACTTTCTAACAATAGGAAAATAAACGACATTTAATTAACGAGCAGAGGTTTTAAAAAAATAGAAAAACCAAATCAGCCACAGAAAACGGGAAGACATTTTTCACACATTCTATTAAAACCGTTTTTGTTTGTGTTACGACATTTTCTTAGCTAATTGAGACGCGTAATAACCTCATCATCTCCTTGTTTAATTTTGTACTCATTCATTTTTTTTTTGGTCCTCGGTAAGACAATATTAATAACAGACATTAATAGTTAAGACTCTACTACAGAACAGTCTTTTTTTTTCTTTAGTCTGGAATCGTTCTGATGCTCACTAATCAATTTAGAAATACATAAATAGTCAACTGCAAAAAAAATCGAAAGAACGTCACCACCCAAAAATAACAACTATCATTATATCTATTTCTGCAGGGGAGGGGGAAGAGGGTGCGTGTGCTGGGCGCCACAGCTCGTATAAAACACCACACAATCTCATTGTATAAGCTTGTGATACTATTATTGGCTACCGAATTCGGGTATCTACACCACTGGTTACAGCAAAAAAGCATAACTACAACTCAATTGAATAAATGTTTGCTGTTGTTGTTGCTATTGCTACTGCTATTGCTACTGCTGCCACTACTACCAGGTGGTCTGATACTTTCTAACCTCCTATTTGGGGATACTAAGCTCTCATCAACTGTAATGCGTTAAAATTCATATGCAAAATTATGTAAGACCGTAACGAACGACATTTTTTATGCACGTCTATTTTGTGTTTCTACAAAATTATTTCTCGGAATTGGAAGGAAAAGTAACGTGTACACGACATTTCCTTGAATTTTCGAAAGATAACTGAAAGGGTACGTGTGTATATATATATATGGCACATCTCATTCCCAATTTCTCTCTCTAGAATTCATACTCTTCTTTTCTTTTTGTAATCTTCTCAACCAAATTTTATTTCAATTTTCCACCACATCTCCCACAACAACAACAACAATGGCTCCACAAATTCAAAAACCAGCTCCAGGTTTCACCAAAACCGCTGTCGTTGATGGTGTCTTCGAAGAAGTTTCATTGGAACAATACAAGGGTAAATGGGTCATTTTGGCTTTCTTCCCATTGGCTTGGACCTTTGTCTGCCCAACTGAAATCATTGCTTACTCTGACGCTTTCAAGAAGTTTGCTGAAAAGGATGCTGAAGTTTTGTTTGCTTCAACCGATTCCGAATACACCTTGTTGTCATGGACCAACGCTGACAGAAAGGACGGTGGTTTGGGTAAATTGAACATTCCATTGATTGCTGACACCAACCACTCCTTGTCTAGAGATTACGGTGTTTTGCTTGAAGATGATGGTGTTGCATTGAGAGGTATCTTTTTGATTGATCCAAGAGGTAACTTGAGACAAATCACCATCAATGATTTGCCAGTTGGTAGATCAGTTGACGAATCATTGAGATTATTGGATGCCTTCCAATTTACCGAAAAATACGGTGAAGTCTGCCCAGCTAACTGGCAACCAGGTGCCGACACCATCAAGGCTACCCCAAATGACTCAAAGGAGTACTTTTCCAAAGCCAACCAATAAATAACTACAATTGAAAAAGGACAATAATTTTGCGTCACAAAGCCCCCTACTTTTACTAAATAACATGGTAGAAGTTTTATAGATATGGTGGTGACGTTGTATGTATTAATCGAAAATGAAGGAATCATCTTATGTATTGAAACAAGTAGTCATGTAGAAACTGTGATTCTCTTCACCTTTGAGAGAGCACTACGATGCGAGTGTATGTGTGCACGTATGCGCAGCTTCGTCTCTTATTTTTGTATCGCTTTTGCCAAGAAGTCGCTTATAGCTACTTCCAAAAGAGGAGTCATTGGGTGCAAAGCGTAACTGTTGGCAGACGTGTAACTAAGAATGCTATAAGTCGCTATGGTATTAACTATACAATATTAAACCTAGCATTACATAATCAAGCCGAATAAGTAGGAACAGCTTCAACATATTCATCTTCCTCACTTCCATCGTCCTTTTTGGTAGCAGCAAGAAACATCATCTTACCCACCACACCCAATGGACTACGAGTGATATAAAATCTACGGTGATAAGACCAGGTACCATCATAAGGATCAAATGTAGTCTTTGCAGACAAGGTATTACCATCGTCGTCTATGGCATAACCGCCCCACATTGAGCTCCAGAAGTTGGGGTCGTTGGTACGTGGATCATCGTCTTCAGTTGGTGCATCAGTGATCAATGAAGTTGCACTGGTTGTACTTTCAAAGCTTGTAACAGCATCAACAGCAGAGCCTGAAGCAACAGTGGAATCAGAAGCAACAGTGGTTGGAAGTTCAGGTTCAGCAGTGGTTGGTGTACCAGCAAAACTGGTTTGGTCATGGCTCGGTGTTGCATCGTCTCTAACCGCTAATGGAGCAGCATTAATTACAGATGAGGCAACTAAAGTTAAAATCACGGTTGAGTATCTCATAGTTTTGATAATGGTGTTGATTAATTGAAGAACATGCTGAATTATCGAAACGAGGGAAATATCAACCCTCTTTTATAGTCATTTCTGGGGAAAACGATGTTCTAAATGATATGAATCTTTCGAAGGAGGCGTTCTTTTTCCGGTCTAGCGCATATTCTGTTACGGCAATTGTGCTTAATTGGTTGACAAGTGTTGTGTGAAGGTTCCCCAACAACTAGTTGCAAAATTCAACAAATATTGGTTCATAACCATTGCTAGCAGTTCATTATGGAGTAAGCACAAAATGAGAGCCTTATTTTAGGATGCTAGAAGCTATTAAATCAACAATATTGTAGGCGGTCTTTCGAGTTGACTCGCTATTCATTCGTCACCAACTAGAAGGCAAAAGCTCGCATAGCTTGTTACCTTCACCTTGTGGACCCATCTGGTATAGTACCTCCCTCAATAGCTCGGTTTAGCTTTCTCATGACTTAAACATATCTCTATTTGAACCTTTAACCACTGTAAATTTTCAAGCACTTGCACATATGGTATTTGGTGACATCACGCCATATAACTCCACGAAAACTCTTCCAACAATGTAGGCAACTCCTTTCAAATAAGACACAAAGCAGTAGTCGAAGACAGCTCTGTAATTTGATGGGAGAATATTGGATGATTTCTCCTTTTGTTCAACCCAATTCTGTGTCCGTATTATTTATTGAATGAACTCTTTAGCTTTTCTTTTTTTTTTTCTTTTGGGCAAATTTTACGGAGAGAATACGACTGCCTCTTTTGTGTAATAAGACAGTGAATGCAATTGAACGTCAACTAATACCACCTTGTTGCAAGATAGACCCTAACAAGACATCCAACTGTATCATCATTATAATCATTCAAGGATAGGTTAACTGAAAGCATCTCCCACTCTTCTAGAACAACAATATTGGCATCGCCCGATGAGTTTCCACAAAAATCGCCGTTCTATAATGTAATTAATGCGCCTCAGCTTAAACTATTTTCATCTGTCAAAGCAGTAATTAGCAACGAGTTTGACATTTTTGCCTCCTTCTAATATCTTGCTTTATTACATCCAAGCAAGATGGGTTTTGTATAAAGGCGTTTCACGTCCCCCAAAATGACCATGAATTTGTACTTTCTTTGATTTTTGCGCTTAAATGATGTCCGGTTACCGGATATAACTGAAGGCATTGGACATATTAATCCATTTGAAGAAAACTACATCTGTATTTATACAATTAGACACAATAACGAGTTAAATAACTATACTATGTATAGTGGTTACTCGCTGCTTTCGTATTTCCACGTGGAGCCAAAAGCATGCTAATCGTCTACCAATTATACACGAACACCACTTTCATCATCTAAAACAATTATAACTTTATGTTCATTACTATGTACGTTTCTTCTTAGCTCTATCCCAAGAGGTTGTTGGTTTTCTTTTTCTCGATGTGCCCGATTCCAAGTTCTTGTCCTTATTAAAGATACTCCAATCTTCACCTGCAAACTGGTTGACCATATCCCTCTGCTTCTGTTTGAAACTCTTTTTAGTTTGGGCTGTGGGCAATCTAGTGAAATTAGCTTCTTCGTAAGTTTGAATCTCCTTTTCTTTCTTTCTATCATGTTGCGTCTTGACACCACCACGACCGTGACTAACGATAGTAGAACCGATACTTGCTTCAGCTGTAGGGAGATCACTTTGTTCTTGCAAATACTCTTCCATACTCTGGAGTTTCTGTGTTGGAGTCTTGGCAGTTGTTTCCTTGCTAGTTGGAGGTGCCACGGCAGATATTTTTGGTGGTCTATACTTTTCGGACGAAGACGTCTTGTTCGCTTGGGGAGCTAATTTAGCCAAAGCTGCAGCATCTGGTCTAAATGCCATTTCATCATCTTCTGAATCAACATCCTCCTCTTCTTCTGCCTCACTGTCGTCATTAATTTGATCTTCCTCCTCTTTCCTGTTCTGCAAATCTTGACTCTCAGCCTTGCTAAATGCTTTCAAAAGATTTTCAATCTGGTAGTTGATTTTCTTCTCCAATGGCTTCACACCTTTTTCTAAAGTGACCCTTTGCACAATCGATCGCTCAACAGCTCCCTGTTTAATGGTTTCATTTTTGTCACTGTCTAGTCTCTCTATCTGTCCTAGAACAATCAAGGCCAAGTTGTTTATATAAGATGCCAATGACTGATTTTTCAACGAGAGTAAAGAGATGCCCTCAGCTTCAGCCAGTCCTGACTTATCTAGTAGGTTCTCTATGAACGTGGGTGGGTCAGATTTGGCATTGCTTGAAGCAAATTCCTCAACTGCAGTATTAGCTGCCTTTGTAGCAGTGATAATCGACTGAAGTATGTTATCGATATCTGGCATGATGTGTTGTGAGTGTAGTAGTGAAGAGATACTTCTTTTTCTTTTTTTTCTCCTCTTCTGCTTATCAAAAAAGAGATGCAACAAGAAGAAAAAAAAAAAAGAGAAGGCATCTCTCATTAGCTCTATCATTACTTTAACCTATCAACAAAGATGCCTCAAAACGAATATATTGAGCAACACATTAAACAACATGGTAGAAGATTCGACCATGAAGAAAGGCAGAGAAAGAAGAAAGCAAGAGAGGGCCACAGAGTAGCTAAAGATGCTCAAAACTTGAAGGGTTGGAGAGCTAAGCAATTCGCCAAGAAGAGATACAGTGAAAAGGTCTCAATGAAAAAGAAGATCAAGGCCCATCAAGAAAGTAAGGTTAAGGGACCATCAACACCTAAAGAGGATGAAGGTGAAGCTTTGCCTACATATCTTTTGGATCGTCAAACCAACAACACAGCTAAAGCGTTATCATCGAGTATAAAGCAAAAGAGATTAGAGAAGGCTGACAAGTTTTCAGTTCCGTTACCAAAAGTCAGAGGTATCTCTGAAGAAGAAATGTTCAAAGTGATCAAAACAGGTAAGAAGAAGAGTAAGAGTTGGAAGAGAATGATTACAAAACATACCTTTGTTGGGGAAGGATTCACGAGAAGACCAGTCAAGATGGAAAGAATTATCCGTCCTTCGGCATTAAGACAAAAGAAAGCTAATGTCACCCACCCCGAGTTGGGGGTCACGGTGTTTTTACCGATTTTGGGAGTTAAGAAAAACCCACAATCACCCATGTACACCCAACTTGGAGTTTTAACTAGAGGTACCATTATAGAAGTAAATGTCTCTGAATTGGGATTGGTCACTGCTGGTGGTAAAGTTGTTTGGGGTAAATATGCTCAAATCACCAATGAGCCGGACAGAGATGGATGTGTCAATGCAGTGTTGTTAGTATGATTGAAAGCAAAAAGGGGAGTGGCTACTGGTTAGAGGTGATACTGGTGTGAATTTCGTTCAATTTTGAAAGTCAATATATATACACTAATGTGTAATGTTTGTGCATCGAGCAGGTTCTAGAGAACCTTTGAGAAAGTAAGTTTTTGAATCCGTTTACCACTATTAATCTTGTAAATTTAAATCGTCCCAACTTCTTAAGGTAAAATACTCTTCAGCACAGCCTTTTCAAGAGAAGGGCTAAGACGATTAGGATGGAGATTGCGAGGTATATAAATTACCTCCCTCCAAGAGAAGCCTTACACCTGTGCTACAGGAGTCACACAATTGAGGTTTATTTAGCACCAGCAAAACTCTACGGTCGTCTCACAATATTTATCCTTATACAAAGCCTACAAAACTATTGACAAAATTCAATAACCTAATGAACCATCTATTTTCATCGGTATTCAAAACCATATTGATGATCATTTCCTTCTTAGCCTTGCCATTAACAGTTTCTTGCTTGGTAAATGTTCGCTTCACCACAACGTTCTTCTTGACACACCAAACGATGAACAAAATGGTGAACAAACTTACGGCAAAGTTCTTTAGAAATTTTAATGCATTGAGTCCAACAACCTTCAAAAGAGCAATGACCTTTCTCTTTTTAATCTCGTACTCGTCCAATGACAGTTCTTGTTCTTCAGCTTCATCGGGGATCTCTTCCTGGCTTCTCCTTCTACTATTGACAAACTCCCTCGTAAGTCGGTTGATAATGGCATTAACTTCACTCTGCCAGTTCTTAAACTCATCAGAAACATTGTTGGTGCCAGCTCCTCGCGCAGGCACTGAGTAAATTGATCCTGGGCCGCCAAATCCTGCCTTATGTGAACCTGTCTCATATTGGGTGTGCGGCTGGGTCGAGTGGCCAGTTAATGGTTGGGGATGTTGACTTTGTAACCTCTGTTGGTGCACGTAATCGTTTAATGACATGGTGTTCTGTCTCGAATGCGAGTATATGGCATTCAAATTCAGCCCCACTGTTGAACCAGGGCCACCTCTTGACCCATAGCCTCCAATGCTTGGTGTCCTGTTGGAAAGACGATCTGTATGGCTAAACAGAGGTGCATTAGATGGAAACTGGAGATTATTATCATTTTCATCGTCCGATACTGGCAAATCCTTGATTTGGTCCCAAAGGTATTCCAACTCATTCAACAATTCGCGTGCTTCGTGGGTACCACTGGCGTAAACCTTCATAGTTTCTATCAAAAAGGCTATATATCGTTTCTTTGCCTCTGTTTTGGGTAACCCTTCCTCACGTTTCCACGCATCCCATTTCTTCTTAGCCCCTTCGTCTTCCGGAGTGAATCCCACAGGACGAGGCATTACCCCTCTAACATCCCCTTCTGTAGCTTGCTTGTATAATCCATATAGCTTAATTCGACTCTCCGCGGGTGGACGTGGTAACGAGCCATAATTAGAGCGCGATGATAAAGCTCTAATGGTGGAGATTGCTTTGACGAACACGCGATCTATTCAAAGTGTTAGTAAAATTGTAAATAGCCTAAGAGTTTCTCTTCAACAATGTGGTACATACCAACACTATCGGACATTTTCAATTTCCTATTGGGTGTGAGCTCAGTCAGTCAGTGGTCAGAGTCGTGAGTTTGAATACCTCTTCGTTTTCGGTTAGTTTTATGTGAATCTCTCCTTCAAAGTTTTGTTTTTGTTGAAACGGAAAAAGTGCTGAATTCTTTTTGTTAAGTGGGGTCGCACAAAAGAAGCTTCCGCAACGAAAAGGTCGTATTGTCATATGCAAAAACAAACTGAGACGCAACGGAAAAACCTCTTCAACACCTGGTGCACTTTAAGAACTGCGCGTATATATTGCCACTGGATTAAGCACCGCAAAGAGGACGAGAGATAATTCTACTTTTCAGAGGTATGCGAGATCTGTCTTTGAATGGATATTAATTAGATACAAAGTTCGACAGTGACGACAACGATGGCGGATGTCAGCTAGTGAAATGGACCTATTGTATCCATAGTGGAAAATGGAATACAATGGTGAGTAGTCAGCTTTTTCAATTTAGTTTGCACCAAAATAGGAACCAAATATGGCATAGAAATGTTTAAAACATAACTATGATTTGGCACCAGAGTGTTGGCAAACATGCAATAATCATCATCGTGTCTCTAAATCAAACTCTGTCATCTTTCAAATATCATTCTAAAATCTCCCAAAATAGTTTTACAAAATGATCTCACGATGGAAAATCGTTCAACCCTTCGTTTCTCAATATCGTTAAATATCAATTAAAACCCTATTAAAACACTCTTTCGTCTAACAATCAAAATCCCATTTAGTTTGCTGGTACATCGATTTCACCGGCATTTATAGCGTCAATGATATCATGTGGGTTCTTACCGTCAACACGGCATCCGACGGATTGAGCAGTACCCAAGATTTCCTTGGTGACTGAAGCCAAGTTCTTACCAAATGACTTGTCTTGCATCTTTCTAGCAATTTCGTAAATTTCATCCAATGGGATGTTACCAGAGTGCTTGACGTTCTTCTCCTTCTTTCTATCTCTGACTGGCTCTTTCAAAGCTGTGATGACCAATGATGAAGCGGATGGAACGACTGATGCGGTGGCTTGTCTGTTTTGGATTCTCAATTGGACAGTAACTTTAATACCTTTGAAATCCTTGGTGGCCTTGGCGATATCTTCACCGACCTTCTTTGGTGATAAACCCAATGGACCGATCTTTGGGGCCAAGGCTGATGAAGCACCGACTTCACCTC
This sequence comes from Lodderomyces margitis, assembly GCF_024628925.1. Classification (NCBI taxonomy): domain Eukaryota; kingdom Fungi; phylum Ascomycota; class Pichiomycetes; order Serinales; family Debaryomycetaceae; genus Lodderomyces; species Lodderomyces margitis. Next base: position 216,135 of record NW_026261855.1, read on the forward strand.
CTACAGCTCTTAAGTAAAGGAATTTAACTTCAGATGGGTCGAATTTTGGTGGCATGGTTGACTATGTTATATGCTAGGGTGAGATGGTATAAAAGACTTTTCAACTTTTTTCACTGCCCAAGTTATTTTTTTTTTTTGTTTCCTTCACCACAACCTCGCGCGCTGCATACAATTTTTCTTTTTCCTGTAGTCGTTCTCTTTATTTTTGAAGCCCTAGTTGGTCACATGACTAAATGTGACCAAGATATAAAAATATTGTTCTTTTTTTGATTTCATTAACAACTATACACGTTATATCATAATACGCCCCCAGGGATATCTGAGCTTATCCTTGAATCCTCGTAATCTTCTGGCTCAGAAGAGGAAACATCAGCTAGTTGTCGCAACATTATTGCGGGATGTTTTCCCAACTCTTGTAGCTCCTTATACACAACAACCGGCTTTTCCGCAAGTTTTAGAATCCTTTCTTTATCACCATAGCAAATCACAAGCACATACTTTGACCAGTCCTCGCGTGGAATATGGTGTCGTTTCATTGCGTGCTGTAAAATTTTCAAGCAGGAGTCATCTGTAGACGCCCGTAACTGCTTGAGAGGCTCGTTACCGGCATGGAGCCTTGGTTGATGTTGTTGTGGAATAGACGATGGCGGCTGATGTGGCTGTTGTTGTTGTATTTGCTGACCCAGAAACATTTGCATTTGAGACAAAGGTGACCTCAACTGTCCAGACAACGCCGCCCCTTGTTGTGACTGAGCCCTTTGTTGGTCCGTATTAACAGTAACAGTCGATCCAGACGAAGTGTTTTCCACTAGTCTTGGTCTCAAATTACTCAGAGCACTGCTGCCAGGAAAGCCAGGTTTGTGTCTTTGTGACCCTACTTTTTGCAATTTGAATTCGTGGGATTTGTCATCAACGACTTTGGATACTAGTTGAGAGATTATTTGTCCTGTGCCCATTGATAACAAGCTTCCTGATGAGAACCGCTTTGACACTGGACTAAATGCATCTCCAGTTGAAGGCCGGTCTGGATCGTTATTGTGTCCGCTATCAGTCCTTGTTGTTTCAGCTTTTCCCTTATCATCAATCAGATGCAGTGGGGAAAAGGTTGGTGAGTCCAATGTAGCTGCAGGGCCTGGGTCTAACGTTGGTGTAGGTAATGGCTTTGAATCTTTTAGCAATCTGATGACCGGTATTAAATCCGTCTTTAGCTTTTTAAAGTTATCGTTCAATCTCTTTATCTCATGCTGTGTTGGGGAAAGAGGCAGATCAACTTGTTGCCCTCGTGTTTCCCTATTGAATTTCCGTATCAGGTCCTGAATCAAAACCGCAGATACCTTTAAGCTTTCTAGTGATATTTGACTGCCATCTATATTGATATTATTCAAAGCATATTCGGGATCGTAAATCGATTGGGGTGTGTACTTTCTGTAGTGGTCCACGATAAGGTCGCTGATACTCTTCTTAATCAAAAGGCGTATCTTCAATGTAATGATACCTAATTCTTTCAAGTGTTCTGTGGATAAAAACGGCAATAGAGACCCATCTATATTGTTGTCCAAAAAGAGAGAACCGTACTGTCGCTCCAGGTCCTTGGTGGTAGCCATATTAATATAGGTAGACACTTGAGCTGCATCCCATTTTAAAAACGAATCATTGAAGCTGGGTGTATTCATTTGAATTAGCTGGAAAAGGGGTGGAAAGGGGTAGGGGGTTCAGAAAAGTGGTATTCTTTGTCTAGTGTGGTGTATCCCCATGAAGCAAGTTCAACGGAGCAGCTTATTTACGAAATCGATGAAGCGATCTTTTGCGCGTTTCAAGTAACAATGTAAATGCAATTCTGGAAACGATGAAAAAAAGAAAAAAGAATAACGAAAAAGATAGCACAAGGACAAAGTTTTCTCGATTGATCTTCTATAAACATACCAATGCAACAAGGTTGAATAAATGATTAGATTTAACAGCTTTTGATACAACCAATGCGAAACGTTATTTCTAATTAACAATGTTTTGAAAGTGTTGTCAGAGTTATTTCTTCGGAAATTATGGGACAAGTTTAGGGTTGGTGTCGTAAAAATGCTAAAAATGCGACACAGATGAAATGCAATGCGAGATACACTCCTTGCAAAGAGATCCACTTGAGGGACACCCTCACTTGTACGTATTTTCTACTTTTGAAGATGGCCCTGTGTTTGTGTTGTTACCACGCCACGTGTGAGCTTTGCTACTTGTAGAAAAAATGTAATTAACTGCTGGTAAAAAAGTTTGCATCCATTTATCCAGAAAATTTACAATATGATCTTTAAAGAAGGTTAGACATAGCTTCAATGCTCAGGTTATTAATTAGAAATTATTCAAGAAAGAGTTTGTTCAAGGAAAGCTGTGTTGGGTTGTCCTGTGAAAATGGTAACTGCTGTTTTGTGAGATGCTAAAGTACTCACACTTAATTCCGAAACCAGGTGTTTAATGAAGAAAAGGTCGAAAGCCAATTGTGGTTCTCAATTGATATCAATCAGGTTAGTCCTTAAACTAACAGTGATTGGACAATTGAGTGTACTTTTGTATCGTCAAGTGTTGTGGCGTACCTCAAGATTAAGATCGAGACTGTGGCTACAGTAATTAAAACGTAATGATTGTTAATTTTACAATCAAAGGACAACATTAAAATTGATTGAAAAGTGGAGATAATTCATCATATGATTGCATAAATGTGGCTGCACGTGGAATTAACAAGTTAATTACGAGAACATACCAGCAATTAAAGCTTAAAACGTGTTTAATTCCGTTTCAAAAATAGACTCGGTCTTATCTCCAGGTCTTTATTTGATTTTGTTTTGTTTTAGATTTTGTGGTACAAAAACTGAATTGTGGATTGAATTTGCAATAATTCCCTTTGCAGCCACAATTTTGTCAAACATTATAAAAAAAGCAGTGAAACCGCTCTACAGCTGAAGTGAAAAGTTTACTTTGTTCCCCTATAATCAGTCCAATCAACTCAATTTTAACCATGCCAGCACGTTATGCAAATATACCAAAAGCTTTCGTTGACAATAGCCGCTTAGTAACTGACCCAAAGGGTAAAGTCACTGTTTCCGAAGATACTGCTAAGAAATTAGCTCCTGAATCAATTTCATACTTGCCTTCATGGAACAAAAATGAAAAGTATGAACCATATGAGTTCCAAGAGCATCATGACAATGCTTTGAAAGCTGATAAAGATTTGCCAAACTTGTTCCCCAAGGGCAAAGATGTTGAAATCACTACCCTCTCCCCAAAATTGGGAACTGAAATCAAGGGTGTCCAATTGTCTCAGTTGAATGATGCTGGTAAGGATGAGGTTGCTTTGCTTGCTTCCCAAAGAGGTGTCTTGGTTTTCAGAGACCAAGACTTGATTGACAGAGGACCAGAATTTTTGACCAAGTATGTCAATCATTATGGTCCATTGCACATTCACCCAACTTCAGGAGCCCCACAAGGACACCCTGACATCCACTCAGTTTTGACTGGAGACACCAAGGAGGATCCTTTCCAGACTAGAAACAGACTTGTTGGTTTCCACTCCGATGTGAGTTATGAATTGAACCCTACTGGTGTGTCCTTCCTTGCTGTTACCAACATCCCCAAAACGGGTGGAGGTGACACTGTTTTTGCTGATAATATTGAGGCTTATAAGCGTTTGTCACCTAAGTTTCAGGAAAAGTTGCAAGACTTGTACGCTATTCATAGTGCTGTCGACCAGGCAAATCTTGCTATCGTTAAAGGTGGTGTTGTCAAGAGACATCCTGTTGAGAACTTGCACCCAATTGTCCGCACCACTCCATCGGGTCAAAAGGTCTTGTACGTCAATAATGGGTTTACCAGAAGAATTGCTGATTTGAAAACAGAAGAGTCTGAGTTTTTGTTGAAGTTTTTGCTTGATCATGTCAACAACGGTCATGATTTCCAGGTTAGAGTTAATTGGCAACCGGGAACTGTTGTCATCTTTGACAACCGTATTGTTAGCCACTCTGCTATCTTGGACTTTGATACTACTGACTCAAGGTTGATTATTCGTGCTGCTGCTAGAGCTGAGAGACCAGTCCACGACTTGAAGGATTTGAACAAGCCAGATGAAAACAAGGTCTATGAAGGTCCAGAGTATATTGGCAGTAGATCACTGTCTTCAACTTGAACCAGTCGCATATGGGCCTTTTTCTACAAAGTACTAAAGAGTAAGTTGGCAGTAGATAGATATATATTATCCATTTCTTAAATTCATAAGCTAGTCTTGTTATGTTTTAGTGCATAGGAAAAGCTCTTTCACTTACTTGAAATCATATCTAAGTTTGTGGTTAGCATTGCTCACTAACGCACAGTTGCCCATATCGTATGACTTTAAACTACCCTCTGGACTGACGTCAATGTCAAAAATGTCCATTGGAACTCCAAGTGTTGTACATGCATTTGGTATATCAACAACTCCTGCGATATGTCCTTCAATTGGGGCCGTAGACAACAACAAATAAATCTGATAGTCGTTGTATCCAAACTTTCTTAAGTACTCAATTGCTCTTATGCAGGATTGTCTGTAAGCTGTTGTTGCACATAGGTATTGTTGATTACCTTCCTCATCGACGGAAAACCCTTCAAAGGTTAAATATCTCGAAGGTCCATATTGATTTGGCACATCACCAGGAGTGAAAATTGGACTCTTGATGGAAAGTTTTTCCATTCCACCCTTAATCACAGATGTCTTGATGGTCAACACCCCTGGCATTTCAATTGCTCCACAAAATGAAATTTCACCATCTCCCTGGGAGAAGTGCAAGTCTCCGACAGAAAACTTTGCTCCCTTAACATAAACAGGGAAGTAGCACTTAGAACCTCTTGACAAATTTTTGATATCACAGTTGCCTCCATTTTCTGGTCTTCCAGGAATAGTTCTCGCACCTTCAGCAGCAATACGTGCGGCAACTTCCCCAGTGGCACTACCAGCATGCGAATTTAACTCCAACGGTGGCTGGGCAACTGGAGTGTCATGTTGGTGTTGAATGTCTCTGATCAAACCCGTTTCTCTTTGATTCCATTCTTGCAATACTTCGTGAGAAGGTGCGGTACCCATTATTCCTGGGTGAATCAAACCGGTAAACTTGGTGTGAGGAATATGTCTCGATGTCGCGTGAATACCTTCAAGATCAAAGATAGCTTTGGCAGCTTCTGGATAAAACTTGTCCAAGAACCCACCGCCATTAGTTTTATGGAAAATACCACAATATCCCCAAGGTTGTCTGTCCAATGGCTGGACATCTTTAATCTCAACAACCAAAATATCACCTGGTTCAGCTGTTTCAATGTTGAATGGACCTGAAATGTAGTGAATTCTCGAAAGATCAACATTCAAAATATCATCAGCCGAATCATCATTCTTGATTTGGTTTCCTGTCCAGTCTAAGCATTCAATTTTGACTGTTTCTCCAGGATAGATTGTTTCAGAAAATGGGACATCAGGATGCCATCTGTTGTGTACTTGCGGTTGAGCACCACCTGGCTTGTTGAGATCGACTTTTGTAACGTAACGAATTGGTTCAGTGGGCATTGTAGCTTGGTTATGAAAATGTGTAAAGTTGTGGTCAAATTGCAAGTTGAAGAACTGGAATTGGAAGTTTATATATGCAAAAGAATTGATGTGGGCCGGTGTATTTGTGGTGCTGATAACGCGAAATTGGTTTGTGTAATTTTATATCTTTTTGGGCTAGAGCCGGCTGTGGAGGGTTTTAAACTTCATAAAAAGTTTAAATACCCAAACTCGTCAGCGGAGTCACTCACCCGTAGAAGCCCACACGAGGTGGGGTGCAGTTGATACCCGTGGATGTAATTCAACGAATGGGTGTATCTTCTCTGTGGATGTTCATAAACCCCTCGTCAGGCTTCACAGCATGCACCTATGTCGGTCTTTCAAAGGTCATCCTCTATGTGCATCAACATCGGGGGTTGAGAAGAGAAAAAAGGGGGTTAGATCCCATTAATAATAACGTGAACCCGACTCCGAAATAAAATAATTGCAGGTTGCTTCGTCTGTGGGGTCGGGCAGTGAGTTTTTACTATCATCTATGGGAGTATCCAAGCACGGTAAGTCCAGATGTCGACGAGAGGTATCGAATATATGAAGTTTCAGATAAGAGGTTGCTCAAAAGTTGATTGCAGTCTCCTCTGGTGGTCCCTTTATACTAGTACCAATGGTATAGAAACTATCTTCACCAATGGAACTTATTACCCCAACTGAAGTCTCAACTAAAAGGGTTGTGCGGAGTCATTACCTACAAGCTTTCCAAAACAAAAGTCTTCACAATTCCCGTATAAACTCTATTAAAACACTCTGTAATGATACTCTACATTCCCATTTCAGGCATTCCATCGTCCTTCCAACTTCCCGAAAACATGTGCTTGGCAAATGCCATTGGATCGCCTGACGACTTGGCTCCCATCTGATTCACATCGGGACTGAACGAAGTGATTGGCAACACCAAAACATCATCAATAACGATAGGTTGCTCCATTCCCGTGAAAAGTCGCCAATCAACCTCGACTATTTGGTTGAGGTACTTGAATACATAGTCGGTGAAAATCCCTGGTCCTGTCCAGTTCATTATATCGCCTCCTTCGTTCTTACCCAATACTTTTTTCAACTGTCCCTTTTCAGATCGTGTAAGCGCTATATCGGTGATTTTGGCTATAAGTTGAGCCAACATGGGATGTCCACGTTTTGACTGAATTGTCCATTGGCAGAATTGTATCCTACGTGCATACCACTCTGCCCAATCTGGCCGATCTGGATCGGCTTCTATTCCAACAACCAAACCGGCATTGTTTGTTTTTCCAGCAATCTCTTCGCTGTTGCTTGACCAGCTATCTATGGGTTTTAACCCAACAGTGTCGATATCAGTATACACTCCTCCCCTGGCGAACAAAATCAAGTATCGGAAAAAGTCCGCTTTCAAGATTGATTTCGGCATGATTCTGTAGGCTTTTGCAACATCGGGAACCACAGAATAGAGCTCGGCAATAAGGACATCGCATTGCTCATCGGGTATAACAAAGTGTTTGTAACCGGGATTTTTCTCATCCCATGATTTTTGGAAATTGCGGTACCTTTTGGGGAAAGACTCGTCTTGTAAAGAAACTTTCCACGTCTGCCATATGTGTTTCGGGAATTCACTATTACTATCGTATGGGAACCCCTGGTAAAGCTGGCGAAGTACTTCACTTGGTTGATCGGGAGTAGGCTTCAATCTTGGTTGAAAATTGAAGCCTCGAGTTTTCCACTCCGTGTTGGCTTCAAGTTCACGAAGAAGTTGTAACTTGTTGGAATTGGGTTCAGTCTTATAGGATGCGTGTCCATTGAATGACGAATAGAAGAAGTATATCACTATTAGTAGGACACTGGTGACAAGTGCTGTCTTGTAATTCCTTCGTCCCATGTCTAAAAAATAAACAGTGCCTACTTTTGTTGAAAAAAAAAAACATACATAAAAGACGATACCAAATATGTACACACTTTTTAAATGCCGCGCTACCGCAAAAGAGACTTTCTGAGGTGAAGAGCTTAGCCTACATTCCCTCTTTAATAACTTTAAATAAAAACTAATAATATAATAATATACAGCTATGCATCCTAGACGTATTATGAACTCTCTGTCCAAACCTTTCCCCATGAATGTATATCAAATATATTCCCACAATATTGAAGGAAAGAAAGAAAGAAAAAAGGGAAACCATTCATTCATCACAAACTATTCTTTTTTCCCTCCTCTTCCGTATCTATATGTAAATGCCTTTTCTATATGTATCCTTAAACAAATGTATGAAAATGAAAATATTAAAATAACTTTGTAAAACCTAATAATACACGAACCGTAATGAAAAAGCAAAACAATGTAATGAAAAAAAAATAAAATAAAAACTGAATCATTTTTGTGATGGTGAAGTTGTTAATGATGATGATGATGTTGTTGATGATGGTTTATTGTGTGAATATTTGAAAAATAATAAAAATTGATCTAGAATTGAGTTCTAAATGATGCCAAAAAATAAGTAATGGTGGAGCAGGTAATGTGTACCGCTTTACCACCACGAGTTGGAAGAGGCTGATGGGTTACCGTAGCCACCTGAACTTCCAAAGTTGGAACGAGAACCGTAGTTTCCACCGCCGTTCGAGCTTCCCCAACCACTGTTTCCTGAGCTTCCCCAACCACTGCCGGTGCTACTACCCCATCCAGAGCTGGAGTGACCACTGCCACCACCAGTTCTTCTGAAATCTCTTGTAGCTCCACCACGGGAACCACCGTATCCACCGCCACGAGAGGATCCACGGCCAGATCTACCAAATGCAGATTCTCTTGAGATCTTGGTCAAGAAATCAGGGACTTCTTGATTAGCTTCAGACAACAATTCAATCATTTCCTTGGCGATATTCTTGTTGTTTCTGTTAAAGAAAGCAGTAGCAATACCAACGTTACCAGCACGACCAGTACGACCGATTCTATGAACGTAATCATCAATGTCACCTGGCAAATCATAGTTAATAACGTGAGACACATTTGGGATATCCAAACCTCTGGCTGCAACAGCGGTGGCTACCAAAATTGGTGCCTTACCACTCTTGAAAGCAGCAAGAGCCTTTTCTCTTTCGTATTGGGATCTGTCACCATGGATAGCAGTAGCAGGGAATCCTTGGTCATACAAGAAATCAGCCAAATTATCAGCCATTCTCTTGGTCTCGGTGAACACAATTGTCAAACCTGAATTGTTGGCGTTCAACATATCCAAAATAACTGACTTCTTTTCGTCGTCTTCAACATACAACACCTTTTGGGTAATGTTTTCTGAAGTAGAACCAACTCTACCCACTGAAAGGAAAATGTAGTTCTTTAAGAAATCACGAGCCAACATTTGAATGTCTCTTGGGAAAGTAGCAGAAAACATCAATGTTTGTCTATTTTCGACACTTGGCATATCACACTCTTGCACAATGTGTCTGATTTGAGGTTCAAAACCCATATCCAACATTCTATCGGCTTCATCTAAAACCAAATACTTGATGTTGGCCAAAGAAACTCTTCCTCTTTCGAGCAAATCCTTGAGACGACCTGGAGTGGCGACTAACAAGTCACAGCCTCTGTCCAATTGCCTGATTTGGTTTCCGATATCGGCACCACCATAAACAACACATGGACGGACCCACGATCTGTATGCAAATTTCTTACTCTCATCGTAAATCTGAGAAACTAATTCTCTAGTTGGAGCCATAACAAGGACAGTTGGGTAGACTTTGTGTGATGAAAAGGTTCCAGTCGATTCAGGAACAGGAGCTGGGCCATTGGTGTAAGATTCAGACAAAACTGGGAAAAGGAATCCACCAGTCTTACCAGAACCAGTTTGGGCACAAGCCATCAAATCTCTACCACCAGCGACAATGGGAACAGAGTATTTCTGAACTGGGGTTGGCTTGGTAAACTTTGACAATTTGATGTTTTCAACCAATAATTCATCCAATGGTGGAGCAGTGAAGGCGGTAATAGGCTCAGGAACATTGTCACCACTAGCTTCAACTGGAATGTCGTCATAGTTGTCAAAGTTGATACCAGATGATTGAGAACCTTCTTCTTCAGCGACACCAAATAATTCGATTTCCAATCTCTCGTTACGTGGAGCTGGGACATGCTTGTCATCAACCCATCTACCGACACCTGGAACTTGTCTTTGGTATCTACCTCCGCCAAATCCTCCTCCACCTCTTGGTCCGCCTCTTGAGCCTCCACCAAATCCAAAGCCGTTGCCTCTGGAAGAGTAGCCTCCTCTGTTGTCATATCCATTACGACGAGATCCACCGAACGGAATATCGTCAGAGCCATTTGATTGTGGGCCAGCTCTGTTTCTCAAGTGAGGTGGCACGTATTGTCTGCGGCCATTTTGTCTGGGTTGCTGATATTGACCGTTGCTGCCGTTCTCTTGAACACTTAAATTGTTCATTTGTTGACTAATGTCAGACATATTAGTAGTACTTATTGTAGTAGTAGTATAAAGTATGTGTTTTTTAATCGAAGATCGATCTTCGTGAATAAAGAGAGTAATGGGAAAAGTCTTTGGTTGTAAATTTTTTTACTCTTCTTTTATTTGTGTCTGGTCTTTCTCTCTCTCTCTTTCAATGAGTTTGAGAAAAAAATTTTCTTTTTTTTTTTTTTTTTTCTTCTTTTTTCTTTTTTCTCTTATGGTTTGTCTGAGACAAAAGAAGGGCAAACACTAAAAGAGAGTAAAAGAGAGAATATGTGCGTGTGTGTGAAATAAAAAAAAGAAACGAAATTATAAAAAAAATAAAAAATAAAAAATAAAAAATAAAAAATAAAAAAAAGCAACGAAACTAAAAGGAAATCGTTGTATAGTATAGTATATATGTACTGCATAAAAGAGAAAAGAAAATTACTATTATTACACAGAAAACTGCACACACACACACACACACACACACATATATATCAATCAGACCGTTAAATGATCCTGCTGTCACACATTTTCCTTCTTCTCAAGATCCATTTAAATGTACTCTAGCATGTGGATGTGCATAACAGCATCTATCATCTAAATTATTGGTTGTTGGTGTTTGTGTTCCGCTACCTTGAGGGAGATACATCATGTCTTCACTATTTGTCTCGCTTGTTGTGTTGCTTGACGACGTTTTCTCCTCTGTCTCTTCTTGATCGCTGTAATTTATATCAAAATCATCATTATCGTCAATTTTTTCTGCTTTATCCTCCCCAATATCATTCTCTGCCATCATTTGCCTTGTTTCTGGTTTCAAATACGAGCTGAATGGTTTCTGCTGCTCTCTAACATTCCAGTTCAAGTTCCTACTAACGGAATCCATATACTCTGTCTTGGAAGCAATCACTGTGGGGAAGGGGAAAGGAGAAGCCTGTATTGTGACGTAGTACCCTTTACTAAGCTCTTTTCTAACTTTTCCGTCAAATGAACACCATGCGGTTGACCGACTGGTTACAGGTACCTTGATTTTCAAAAACATGCCATCTGGCAATAAGATAGGGCGGAATGACAATGTATGAGGGCAAATTGGCGTTACACTGATTGCACTCACTCCAGGATGAACCAAAGAGCCGCCAGCAGACAAGGAGTAAGCAGTTGATCCGGTAGGTGTTGCAATTATGAGTCCATCTGCTTGAGCAATAGTCAATAGTGATCCATCACCATAGAGTTCCAAGTTTGTAACAAAAGGAGATGGGCCCCTGTCAACAACTAATTCGTTCAACACCTGTTGTTCACAAATAAGTTTCCCCTCTGCCGTATGTACCCGGCAAGTAAATCTCATTCTCAAGTTTGCCTTGACTCCTGAATCTAGACAGTGATTCAACTTTGATTTGTAGTCATCAAACTTGAAATTGGTCAAGAACCCCAAACTTCCCAATGAGAATGACAACACTGGTGGCACCACCTTTTGAAACAAGTTGGACACGTAAAGAACAGTACCATCCCCGCCTAGCGTGACTACCAAGTCAAACAATTCAGGAGACTTTAACGTCAAATCTTTGTTCCAGTACCGCAAATGCTTAGCTGCATTAGAGTACTCTTGGATCATACGCTTGCTATCAAATCTTTTTGAATGCTCCAATTTTGAGTCAACATAAACAGTAAGTTCCTTGTGATTTGTTAATAGCCATTCAACAACCTCTCGCGTCAAATAAACCAACGCATTGTCCCGGGCTTTAGTTACAATCATCAAGGCCTTTACATCCAATTGTATGGTGGCCCTAGAAAGGTTCTTGGCCAACATTCGTACCCCGTTTGCCGTCTCTGCCAACTCAGTATGAGTCTTCACCGAACGCAACTCGTCAGAAGATAAGCGAGATAACACCTCTTTTGCAGTCTTGTTGTTTTTGACCACCTCATCACAATACAACTTTGAATGTATTCTTGGAGGCTCTCTAGCAAAAGTATCCTTTGGTGAGCTACTTATGCTTGGAACAGTAGATCCATATGGCGTGGTTGATATCGAACTAAGACTGTATTGACTTCGATTGAACTTGTGAATAGAATGCTTACGACGAAAAGAAGAATGCTGGGGTTGTGGACTGGCGAGTGCCGGCGTACTATTCAGCTCAATATGACCTGGTGGCGGATCTATTACCTCTGTTGGCAACGACGAAATGGATGAAGACGAGCTCTCCGACGTACGCTGCCGACGAGCGTCTCGTATGTGCTGTAAATCCATTGGTTCTGAAGGGGAAACTACTTTGGTCAACGGGCGTAATGCATCGCGGTCAGACTTTGTCAGTAAGTTCTTTAATTGTTCCGTCAACTGACTCTGTGTATAATCTGACATTGTTTGGTATGCACTTTAGAGTTGCAGATGCGGTGATCGGTAAAGCAATTTTTAGTTTAAATGGAGAAGGAAAAAAAAGAAAAAAAGAACAAAGAATTTAAAAAAGGGGAGAAGAAATATCACGGAAAAAGGTTAAAAAAAGCATTTCCAACATTGGCTGTATAAACCCTATTACGATCTGCATTGCCATAACCCACTTGATTTGTCTAACAAGGGCAAAGAAGCACCCAAACACCAACCCAATTCGTTATTGTCTATCTTTTTAGCTGTCTTGAGTTCCCTGTTTAATGGAATGTCATAACCAGTGTGCAACATGGCAGTGATAAAACTGAGATCCAAACACCATTGAGGCTCCTTGTTTAAGTTGGTTACATGGTCATCAAAGAAGACATCACGCCATAATGTTTCACCTTCGCAAACAGACTTTGTCAAATCTCTCAACTCTTCAACGGTGAAGCTGGATGGCATACCAATTGGATTGGTTCTGTCGTAAAAGAATGAAAAGACAAACATGTCTGAGTTTTTGTTGAATGCATGCGTCAATGATGGTTGATGGATACCATTGAATGAACATGGCTTCACCTCACAGGTGGAATCTTTATTGAGCACTTGCTCTGCGAGAAAACGACATTGTGATCCTGTGGCCTTGGATGGACCCTTCATATTGACAACATAAAATTCGTTATCGGATACCTCAACCTGGACATTCTTTGCCACGGAATTAGGAGGAATACAAGGGTTTGTAACATCTACCTCTGCAGTAGCCTCTTTGGCATCCTTCTTGTTTGCATATTTAGTCAATTGGGCATTCTTTAAGTAATTTTGCAAAACCAACTTGTTGATCTTGTTTCTTCCTTGCATCAAACCGTATCCCAAGTGACTGAATTGGTATAAGGTAAAGTCGTGGTCGCCGAAAGTGAACTTGTGGTGTGTTTCTCCTTCAACTGGAACCTGGTCTTTATAATCCGGTTCAAAAACAATTTGAGTCGAGCCACCGCCCAAGTCAAAAACTGCTGCAGTGGGTAACTTGTCTTTGTTTCCAATGTTGCCTAACAAAAAGTTTGCCGTGACCCAAGCATAAACACCTTCGTCCTTTCCATCTAAAATGGAAATTCCATTTCCAGGTACAACGGCAAACGGATAATCTTCTTCCAAATGTTTCCTAACCTCTTTCAAAATAGCGTCTGACTTGGCTTCTCCGAGCAATCTCAACCCAGCTGTTGCTTTCACGGCAACTGGTGTACAACTTTGCTTCTCCTTTGGCACTTTCTCTAACGCAACTTGCAATAATGGGTCCAATGACTTGGCCGCACCCACAGTATCAGTATCGAAAGAACTCAATCCAGGGTCGAGCATTTTGAACTCCTCGGACAATAATTTAGGTGGTTGGGTACACGTGTTGAATTCATACACATGAACCCGAGAACCGGTACTTCCTGCATCAATCATGACAACATAGTTTACCTCATTGCACTCCTTGCCCATGTCAACCTCTTGTGGTGTGGTTATTTTCTCATTTTCTTGAGTGGCAGCTGGTTTATCACCTAGCTTCTCAGCAATGTTGGACTCTGGCTTATCGGTCTTTTCGTAAGGTGGTTTAGTTCCAGAATGGGGTTTCCCTTGAAGGGTGTTTTTCTCTTCTTCATCCTCGAGCGGGACCTTTGTTTTCGGTGATTCTGGGATCGTTGAATCACCGTTAACTGGCTGTTTAGTGCCTCGTTGTATTGTATCCCGAAGTGAGTTTTGCGAAGTTGCAAAGAATGCAACAATACCGAAAATTGCCAAAACAGCAACTATTAGCCTGAGATTACGTGTACTGAGCATGGATATGTGTGTTGTGTAGTGGTTTTGTTTGTGGTGAACAACAAATCTCGATGCGAAAATATTTTCTTAGACGTGTTGTTTTAGGTAGCGCTTATCGTTCCTCGAAGTACACATCGACTGCAACCGAGATCCATCTTTATTGAAGCGGGAAGAGGAGGAAAAGTTACCCGGTTTTGAAGGAGTAGAAGCTTGGGCTATTTAAGTGTTTACTGAAAATGTCTAAAGAAAAGATTTGCCAACTTTTGACCTTGTGTGTAGAGGTGTTTGTAACATGAGACCATCATGAAGCTTAGCAACCCGGATAAGGAGGCGCCTTCCTGACGCAAGTTGGAAAGCACATCTGGCATTATAATACAGCAGCTCTGCTCTATATCAAAGTTTGTACCCAGAGTATTCTACTAAAATGGAAATAAAAATGCGTTGTTGACACATACACACACGTGCTCAAGTTAAGGTGAAGTCATGTGCGACTTTCCAGTTCAGTCCCACGTTTCTTGTTTATTAAGCTCTAACAATAAGAAATGAAAGTAAACCTCCCCATCAGCTAAACACTCTTTATTCCTCTTATTACTCCATTTCTCTTGTTTTGACCACCACCAGGAAAAGAAAATGAAAAGTAGAACAGCTAGTAAATTCCCGTTCAGTGAAAGTGACAACAAATGGCTCTTTGATACTACCAGCCTCATTAAATATGGGCTAAATTTGAGTATCCAATTTGCTTCCATTAGATTAAGTGACTTTGATTCATCAAAACAGACCGAGAGGAAAAGACGGCCACTGGTAGACGATAGTGACTACGAATCTGATAGCGACAGTATAATGGATTACGAACACGAACCGCCTAGTCCGATCTTGGTTCCTTTTGAAGCCCCCAAATCTTCGATTAGAAGGTCAAGCTTTGTTAAAAATGAAGAAGGAGATCCCTCTTCACTACAAATCTGCCACAACAAGATCGAAAACATCATTAACGAATTTTTTCCAGTAGTCAATGATAATACCTACATTACCATCAAGAATTTTGTGTGCAACTGCATGCTTCAACAAGAAACAGACATTAAAGAGTTCCTATGTAGGATCGTCAATCACAGACATAGAAACGACCTTGCAGACATTATTCGTACGATATTTATTGAAAAGTTTGAGGAGATAAAATTGGAAAACTTGATTGATTACTTCAATAATTTCCTAAATTTGGCAGGCAACGTTAATTCTTTGCACAACCCACATTTTTACGAGCAGTATTACAAAATATGGAAATTCAAAGCTGAAGACTACTTATCATACCACGAGGAATACTTTTTTGCATACTTCAACAATGGCGGAAAAGCACCCGTCACTGCCGAGCACATTTTATTACAGAATGGGTTTTTGATAAATTATGCCCGTTTCAGGTCATATTTTGCTTATGATGCTTTGCACTATGAAGATGAGTGGGAAGAAGACAACTGTGACGAAGTAAGCCAATCTTCCACCCCTTCTCGTCAAGGACTGGTTGGCATTCCCCCGATGGTACTAGATTCGGCCCAAAAACATCTCCGGTTTAATGAAGAGGTGGATTTAATCAGTATAAACCGTCTACTACCGGTAGACCACGTCTTGTACGAAAAGTTATCAAAAGAGTTGTAAGGATAAATATAAAAAGCGTCTCTTTAAAATAAACATTAAATTTTAAATCATTTTGCAACTCATTTTTGTGCCTCTATCTGATAAATTTGAAGATACGTCAGTGAGAAGAAAGTTGGTAAACCATCTATATAATATAACCTACATACAACGGTATGATTGTCTATTTACAAGCAAGGCGTACCTTTCTTTATTTCCGGATTGACCGCTTTTATGTAACGATATCTTTTTCCAAGAGCTTTGATCCGTCCCCCGTCAGCCGAAAACAGGTCCTTGTTTCTACATCGTTCATCTTTACAAAATAGATAGAAATAGGACAAAAGTTACACAACCAAAACAAAGGAAACCCTTCTCTGTCCGATTTCACGACTTGCCGTTTTTCGCTGCCAATTCCAACAATTCACCACCACCCACAATCGTAACCTTCTCCT